>NW_026896156.1:0-20121 GCF_033153095.1 Gastrolobium bilobum
GACAATTCATCTTCCAATGGCCTTTCTTGCCACAATGGAAGCACTCAGCATCGCTTTTGTCCTTGGATGCATTCTTACCCTTCTTTTTTCCTTTCTTCTTCTTGGGTTTTCCTTTGGGTTTAAGGGAGTCTCCTTTCGCAGGCTCCTTGCCCTTACCCTTTGCCTTGCTAGGCCCACTAATCAGAAGAGCATGTGTCCTATCCTTCTTGATAGACACTTCAGCAGTTGTTAACATGCTTAACAATTCAGGCAAGGTCACAAGCATCCCATGCATGTTGTAATTCATAATGAATTGACTGAAGGAAGGTGGAAGCGAGGTCAGGACTAAGTCATTACTTAGCTCGGCATCCATCACGAAGCCTAGATTTCCTAGCTTCTCAATGAGCCTGATCATCTTAAGAACATGACTGCTCACAGACATGTTCTCAGACATCCTGCATGAGAACAATTCTCTAGAGGCCTCATACCTCTCATGCCTGCCTTTAATGTCATACCTTCTCTTGGTAAAATTGAGTGTATGATATGTAAAATTGAAGCTTGAGGTGTCTAGTTTTTTGTATAATAATTTGAGAGTAATTGGTCGAGTGGATTTTCCAGAATAATTAATTGAGTGAAGGCTGTTTGGAGCTGTTTTGGGGTTGGCTGGCAGATTTGCTTGTCCAACTTCAAACGGCGATATCCGGAGCAAACGAGAACTTTATGAATCATGTGATAGCTTCCTAGAAAGGTAATTAAGTCTAAAATAACACACTAAAAGATGGGAGGCTTGTAGAATGTGGTTTGTCCGTAGAAAATTAAAGACCGAACCACGTTCGGATAGGTAGAAAATGTAAAAGTGAGATTTTAACTAAGTGGGTTTATGGGAACCCCTTAGCGACTTGAGAGAAGTAATATATGATGTAAAAGTAGTTTAAATAATTATTCCGCAAAGAGTTTACAGTTACGATCACAACTTTTATTTTTTACGTTTTTATTGTTTTAAATGCTGGCGTAATAAACGGAACAAGTTTACTCGCATTTTTATAAATGAATTGTTGTGATTGTAACTGCGCTTAATATCATAATTAATGTTAACAATACTAGAGTACAACGGGCTGCTACATTTTATGGTATCAGAGCAGTTTTGTTAGGGAACTCTGATAATGTATAACTGTATTTTGTGTTGCATAGCTATCTGTGAACTATTTATGATTAATGTATATGTGATTCCTCAGTGTGGGTCTGATCAGTGTTGAGACTTCGGCAAGTGCACCGGTCGTAAAAGTAATAAAAGTGTACTGAGTACGAGATCGTTCCCTCGAAGATAAGAATTTCAAGCACTAGTTCGCTAATCGCGTTTTAGTTGGACAAACAAGAATAAGATGAAGAGAATTGTATTTGGAAGAAATTAAAATTAGAAACAAGCAATAACATAAAAATTTAGAATTGAAAAGATAATGATGGATTAAAGAATTTAAAAACAAGCGTAGTTAGGGTTTCAATTTCCCCCAATATCCTCGTTATGTTATGAATTAAAGAGTCAAGAACTTTTTCTTAAAATATTGCCAATCAATTCTTTCTAAGTTAATTAGGGCTCAATTCCTTGTTACCCTAAATCTATGTAATCTTGAAAAAACTCTAGTTCCCCGATTATTCTCCAAGAAAACATGCATAAAGATCAAGAATTCCAAGATTGCACAATTACCATATGTCTATCCCTAGATCACAAGGATTATGATAAATTTACCAAGTTAGGGTTCATGCACCAACATCCCTATTGTCATACAATTTCCCAAAATCATTCTATAAGGAGCAAACTCATAGAAAGCATTAAAGACAGATAAATTCATTCAATTATAAAAAGAAAAGAATTCAAGAACAATTTAATCCATAAGCATAAAGATTCAATTGAGTTCCATCTACCCCTAACTACATAAAAGACTACTCTAGCATACTGAATTGAAAAACAATGATAAAGAAAAGAGAACCCCAAGCCTCCATTGGTGTGATGTTGACTTGGTTCCTCAGTGTTCCAGCGCTCCGCAACAGGATTCCTCCTTCAGGTCTCTATGTAATTCTCTGGATTGGTGAATTGGTGTTTTGGTCTGACCTCAAGCTCCTTATTTATAGCCATTGGAGTTGTATCCTTGATCGCATCTCTCACCTAATCCGTATCAGATTTGTAGTTGATTCTACAATTGTTTCCTTTTTGCATTTAGATCTTGTAGATTGTGACAAATTTTTGACTTTGAATCTTGTTATAATCTTGCTTCAATCTTCCATGAATCTCTTTAAATCAGGTTTGATATGCTTCCGCTTTAATTCCGGATAACAAAATCTTATATCCATTGAAAAATCTCAGTATATCTTCATTAAATTTTGTCAAATCTTTGCTGTCAGGATGTGCTTGGGCGCTCAAGCATGTTGTTGGCCGCTTGAGCGTGCTGAATTGTTTCAAATTTCTATTTCTGCCTTCATGAGCGCGCTCGAGCGTGCTACTGGGCGCTCGAGCGTGCTCCTCGAGTCTGAATTTTTGTATTCTTGGGCGCTTGAGCTTGCATCTGTACGCTTGAGCGTCCTGTTGTGCTCTGTTTGGCTGTTTTTCCTACTTTCAAGCGCTCGAGCATCCTGTTGTGCGCTTGAGCGTGCTTTTCTGGCTCTTTAACTTGTAAGATTTTGGCTTCCCTTGGTCCATATTGAGCCACTAGAAATGTTACGGTAGAAATTGAGTTTACTCGGAATGTTACGAAAAAGATGTTTGGTTCGCCAAAATATTACTAGAAATATTGGATAAAGATTACTGATTCCATGTTTGGTTTAGAACGAAATATGGCTTAATATGAGGTTATTTTACAAAAATAACCCCAAACTATTTTTACTTTTGTAATTGATAGATTGGGTCTAGGTTTTGATGTGTGTTACGGTATTTTTGTCTAAAAAATTATTGTTGTGCTTTCCCTTAATTTGAAATTCTGAATTACCATATTATTTTTGGTAATCTGAATAGTAACTTTTCTTTGTAAATCAAATTACATGTAAACCTTGAATATCCGGGAACTGATTTTGTTTACTTCTACCAAACATGATAATTGAGGTTTACCATTAAACTTTTTGATACACTTGTCCCAATAACACCCAACCGTTTCAGATACCTTGTTGTCATGACCCTCGATTCCAAATATCTTTCCATCTTATTTGCATGACACTACACTGAAAAAAACTTATCTTTTCAACCTCTTTCTCACCTTACTCCCCCTTTTCAACCTCATCCCGAATCAGAAAGCCATAGTACAATACTTGACAGTCAGATTCACCGATGCAAGATAAAAGAAAGATCAACGAGGTTCGCCATCTTAGCTCCTTCTTCCTCATACACATGCTCAGATTATTTTTATTTTTTTAATCCATACTGAAAAAAGCACAGAATTTTAAGTATTTCGTACGATGGAAAATGCAGTATATGAGGTAACGATATAGACGCGGTGGTGAAATGAAACTTTCAGAAACCAAAGCCTTGACGATCGAAACCCTAGCAATCCGATGCTCATTCTCCTGTCAAGGCGAGAGCCACTTCCTTAACTATAGGTTAGCACTTAACAATTTGTATTGCGTGCATTTATGATTTTTTGTATATCTTTCTAAACAGGTTTTTTTTGCTATAAGTTGAACTTAGCGTGTGCAATTTGATTGTATTCAAGGTATTGGAGGAAACAGTTATGGGGTGTATTGGATTGGGACTTCAAAGGATTTTAATGGACTGTTTTTGGACAAAAAAAAATCCGTTGATATTCGATTAGGATTTTAATAGATTGAAAAAAAGTCACGTGGTATTCGATTAGGATTTTAAAAGATTATTTTAGAATCCGTCCAAATCCGTTGGTATTCAATCAGGATTTTAAACAATGGAATCACAATCTCGTGGTATTCACAAATCCGACGATTTTAATGGATTTTTTATTGGTGTGTATTTCGTGAGACTTTTTAGTGAAAAATATAAATAGGATGCCTTTCTCACAATCTCACCCTAATTTTTACTTTGACAGGTTGACTGCTCGAAATTGGGTTCCGTCATGGGAGCTTCATCAAAACAAAAAAAAAACATATTTTTGAGCAATTTTCATCTCAAAACAACCCAGAAACAACAAACCAACGAGATTTTAATATAACCTATCTCAAAAATAACTTATTTTTGAGCCATTTTTGAGAAATTTTGGAAGTTTAAAAAGTGATTTTTCAAGCTATGGGTCGCGGTTTTTCTTGGCACAAAAATTTGTGACTTTTGTATTAAAAAGTAACAGGAAAACTAAAACACTCAAACCAATTTTCGTTTTACGTCAATGAAACAATATCAATTTAAAGAAAGATTGAAACTTTCATAATATGAACCCTATATTTCGTAACAATACATTCACGAACGAAATTCCTTCACTATAGGAAACGATTTCAAATAATTTTTGTGTCAATAGATAACTAAAAACTTGTTTCTCAAAAGCCCCAAAGCAATTTAAGGTTTCAATGTATCGACTGAAATTTTTTTGAGAAATTTTCTAAACTTTCATGTAATTAAACCAAAAATTTCATATTCAAAATTTTCTTAGAATATTCAATGAAAATATGCATATGATAAATCAAACTCAAACTCATTGAGAAAATTATATTAGATTTTATTGATATGTGAAGAGTTGTTGCTTAGTAATTTTTGAGATAATTTTCAACTCATTTTTAAGTTTACTTTTTTTTTTTATTAATCTCTTTGTTATTTGTTTTTATTGACTCTTGTAATTTTGAATATTTTTTAAAAATTCATATAATTTTTAAAATCTTATAAATCCATATTGTCTTTTTAAATCTTATGAATTCTATTAAAATCCTTTAAAATCCTTTAAAATCCAATCCTATGAAATCTTGATTGTAAAAAAACTCTTTTAAAAATGTCTATAAAGTCTCTCCAATTCTAAAATGTCTTTTAAAATTTGTAGGATTTTTTATCTCAAAAAAGTCTTTTAAAATCCTAATCCAATACACCGCTATTTTTTTTAATTATTAAATTATTTTCTTGAAAATTAGTGTGTTGTTGAAAATTTTTGTAATTAAATTAATTCTTTAAAAAATTATCTTGCTATATCACAATAATCTTTTAAATTAAGCGGATCAGACCTTCATACTCCAAAATATTGTTTCAATGCTTTGAAACCTGCAACTAATTTTCTTCTCAAATCAATTTCCACACACATTTCCTTACAAAACTTCCTCGAGTCGAGGATATTGAGTGGTTGTTAGTTCATCAACATTGTTGTTTTAATATGGAATCATTGCATCTGCATGTATGAAGTAACGGTATGATTATCTTGATGAGTGATCCATTTTTATAGACTGCATGATGGCTTTCTTTCGATATGTATTCGTTACAATGTGTAAAAGACTAATCACTAAAGTAAAGAGCAGTCGTTATGGTTTACTATTTTACTAAAATGCCCATGACGTGCTTGTGAGGTCTTCAAATGCATTTGTGCAATTGCCAATTGCACTTAAAAGTTATGGGCGTTATGCTTTATTGGCTTGTTTGACTTTGCATTGATTGTTAGGTGTGATCTCACATATGAATGATATGATATTATAAATAAAATATTTCCCTTCATTTTATCCATCATCAGATCTATTGCAATTTCAAACCTTTTATGACTATTTTCTTCATCAATATTGGCATGGCTGTTATTGGTGGGTTATCAAATTGTTTTTGGTACATCTATTTGGTTGAGTGGCTTTGTTTTTACCTTTTTATAAGTTAAATATGTTTTTACAAAAGGTTTTATTATAAAAAGAGCTTTTTGTTATAATGAATAAAAAAAGTAAAAGCTAAATATATATTAACTTTTTTTGAGTTCTCATATTTGTTTTTTAGTTTCATTATTATTCTAAATTTCTATTTATCAATTTTATTCTTTATCCCAATAATCCATCTTAATAATAAATTATTTTATCTTTCCTTCTTTAAAATTCTCAAAATAACTTTATATAATTACCTAACAATTTTTAAGCTTAGAATAATAATGAAACCAGTACTGCACGCAGTCGGTGGAGGTAATAAGCTTTTCTCTCTACTACAACTTGACTTCTAGATAAACTGTTTATGGAATTATTTCATTCACAATTTTGAGGGGAGTTCGGGCCTTTTAGCAATGCTCAAAACCATTTCGACTATAGTCACAACAACTCCCAAGGTGGTTTACACGGGTACAGATTATTTGAATCTAGAGTGTTCGCGGTTTGGATTGAATCGATTTTGGAAGCAAAAATCATCCGATCCAATTCTTTCAGTTTGATCATGTACTCATTCATTTGGTTTGATTTTTTTTCAAATTCGATCCAATCCAATCCAATTTTTTTCGGTTTAGATTGGTTCGGTTTTCGGTTTTTTGAAAATCCTAAATATTGTTTTCTGATTATTGTGCAAATAACATCTTTTGTATATATTGGTTTTGTAATTTTTTTTTAAATACAAAAGCATAAATAAATGATAATATAGTTTTTTTTTTGGAAAATGAGATATATATGAACTTCTACATAGATGAAATTTTGTTGATAAGATGTGACTAGTTTTTTTTTTTGGATTTAGTTTATGGGTTAATGGGTCTTGGGTTTAGAATTTTTGAGTTATGATTAGGAAAAGACCCAAGTAGGTGAGAGAAATTAATATATTGGATCGGTTTGGATTGGATCGGTTTTTTAAAACCGATCCAATCCAATTAAAATTTGCGGTTCTTCTTCGGTTTTTGATTTTTTTGTTTTCGGTTTATTCGGTTATCGGTTTTTCGGTTCGATCACCACGGTTTGAATCGGTTTGGATCAGTTGATGAACACCCCTATTTGAATCATCGCTTACTTTTTTTTTATGTTTCTATATAATTTTTTCTATTTTTAAAATAATAGCATCCTTATATCGTAGTTGAAGGTTTTTTTTACCCTTTTTCCCTTCGTTAATTAACTAATAATTATTTTGCCACTTATCCAAAACTATCTACCAATCTGCCCCTCTTTAATCGATTAACTTGAAGATTTAATCGATTAAATGGTCAAAACTAGCAAAAAATTATTGACTTGAAGATTTAATCGATTAAATATCCCTCTTAATCGATTAAATATCCCTCTTAATTGATTTAATCGATTAAAACTTATATTTAATTGATTAAATATCTCAAATGAGCGTGAAAGCATTGATTGAATGAGACAAACACGATATTGGAGGTTATTAGAATTTTCAATTTAATGTAATAGAAGTTGATTACGATTTGTATTTAATAGGAGCTGATTGCGTCCTATTAAATACAAAACACAATCAGCTCTTATTAAATACAAATCACAATCAACTCCTATTACATTAAATTCAAAATTCAAAATTCAAAAAACTTCCAATACACAAAAAATTGATTGAAGATTTTGCTAATCATTTTTATGATAAATATGCAAGACGGGAATGTTGATTGTAAAAAAAAGTATTTTAAAAAAATCTTATAAAGTCTCTCAAATTCTAAAATGTCTTTTAAAATTTCTAGGATTTTTTATATCAAAAAACTCTTTTAAAATCCTAATCCAATACACCCCTAAGACACGCAAAAATAATCAGAATATAAGAAAGGGATTAGGGTTTCTTCTTGTAGTTCCGCATTCCTCCTTTTACACCGTCACGTTATATTTTTCTCTGTTCTTCAGCTTTGGTTCACTTCAAAACTCGTCAACGTCATTGTGAAAGGGTGTTCCTCCAGCACAAGGTATTACTACTAATACTACTATGCTAATCGCCTCATCGCTTTCTTCTTTTTTGAAAAATTTCCTCGTTTAATCCTCAGCTTTGATTGAATGAAAGAATATAAGAACAAGGACAAAAGATTTTTCCTACTCGTGCCAAAAAAAGTTATTGGCAAACTGGAAATATCATTGAGCATGATAAATAATCGTTTTATAAGAATTATGTTGTAGGAAGAGTGATTGTATTAAGTGTCGTAATTATTTTTTTCTTCAACTTTTTTGTGTCATGTTAAAAGTTAAACGATGAATGAAAAACCTTTTTTTCATTTTTTCTTGGCTTCTGGTTATTTTTTTTTCTTCAAGTTTTTGTGTCATGTTGGGTATGGCTCATATTTCGCATGCTGATGAAGCCCTAATTATCGGGGTCAACAGAAAGGCAACTGGGGTTAGCAGTTTGGGCTTGGGCCCATGAATAGCTGCTGTTAGGGTTTTCTAATCCTGTTTATATTTTACTTGTAAATCGAGTGACTCGTAACTAGTGGCGGTGAGGAGAATGTAGTACATTGGCTGAACCAGGGTAAATCATTGTGCGAATCTCTCTTTTTTTCCTTGATTTTGTGTCACTATCGATTTTTTTCAACACGCTCTAGTGTGTATGTGATTATCGACTTCATCATACAATTCTCATTTGCAGATGTCACATCAATCAGAACGTATACGTGAGTCTGACTTCAAGTACTACGAGCGTAGATATTATGATGATTTGAAGAATGGTTGCTTTACAATCAAAATCTCAAATTCAACATATAGGTGTCCCTTTTGCCTGGACAGGCAGGATTACTCCTCGAGTGAGCTTTTAAAACATGCATCAAGATTTGCCAAGGGTTCACATAGCAGAGAGATAGAAGATAGAGCGAAGCACTTTGCCCTTCAGTTATACATTGAAAGGTATCATGATGTGAATATTACATCCGAACCTGTTGCAAGGATCAATTATTTGTCTGGCCTTGGAAGGGTATTGTTGCTAACATTGCTACGGAAATTAAAACGGAAGGTATGTTGGAGAAAGTGGTACAAAACTAAGGGAGGAGTTTACCCTAAAAGGATTTCGCCCCTTGAGAGTTCATCCTCTGTGGAACCATAATGGACATTCAGGCTTTGCCATTGTCGACTTCAGCACAGAATGGGATGGTTTCACCAATGCTATTAACTTTGAAAGGAGCTTTGAAGCGGAACATTGTGGTAAGAAGGATTACTACAGTTTAAAATGCCGAGGAGATAGACTCTACGAATGGTTGGCCCGCGATGACGACTATCACATGAATAGTATAATTGGTGTTCACCTTCGTAAAAAAGGGGACTTGAAAACTGTTTCTGAAAAACAAGCAGATGACAAAAGGAAAACATCACAGCTTGTCTCGAGTTTAGCTAATACCTTGAAAATGAAGAATAAGGAGTTGGAATGGGTACGAAGCAAATATGATGAGATTGATTTGTCCCTGAACAAAGTGATAGAACAGAAAGAGGAGATGATTAAATCATTTAATAATGGTATGTTGAAACTTCAAATGAATTGTTCTAGTTCGTGTGTGTGTGTTTTTTAATTTTTTTAATAGCTTACTGTGTTTCCCTTAGTTGATTGGTGATGTTTTTTTTTTGTATGATTATATCTATCCTAATAGCTTGCTGTCTGTTTTACTCTTTAGTGAATTATTCTAGTTCTTTGTGATTTTCTATCTTTATGGTAACTTACTGTGTTTGACCCTATTCCATCAGAAATACAAAAGATGCAGCAGAGTGACCGTGATCATTTGGAGAAGATTCTTATGGATCATGAAAAAGCCAGATTGCGTCTGGAAGCTCAGAAGAAAGAGCTTCTGAACCGTGAGAAAGATCTGCAGAGGCGTCAAGAACGGAATGAAAATGAGAGAGAGAGAAGATATATCTGAAGAAGAAAAATGTAAACTATTTTGCCTGTGTAAATTTATGGATAAGCGAGTAATTTTGTGTCAAATTCCAAACACCACACCTAATTTTAATAATTTTAAGACTGATGAACTTTTTTCTTCATCTTTTTTTGTTTGCAGAATGAGATGGCAATAATGGAGCAAAACAAGGCAAAATATAATAACTCAATTAGGTGTGATAAGGCTATGGGGCCTATTGAGTTATTATATTTTTCCTTGTTTTGCTCCATTATTGCCATCTCATTCTGCAAACAAAAAAAGATGAAGAAAAAAGTTCATCAGTCTTAAAATTATTAAAATTAGGTGTGGTGTTTGAAATTTGACACAAAATTACTCGTTTATCGATAAATTTACACAGGCAAAATAGTTTACATTTTTCTTCTTCAGATATATCTTCTCTCTCTCATTTTCATTCCGTTCTTGACGCCTCTGCAGATCTTTCTCACGGTTCAGAAGCTCTTTCTTCTGAGCTTCCAGACGCAATCTGGCTTTTTCATGATCCATAAGAATCTTCTCCAAATGATCACGGTCACTCTGCTGCATCTTTTGTATTTCTGATGGAACAGGGTCAAACACAGTAAGTTACCATAAAGATAGAAAATCACAAAGAACTAGAATAATTCACTAAAGAGTAAAACAGACAGCAAGCTATTAGGATAGATATAATCATACAAAAAAAAACATCACCAATCAACTAAGGGAAACACAGTAAGCTATTAAAAAAATTAAAAAACACACACACACACGAACTAGAACAATTCATTTGAAGTTTCAACATACCATTATTAAATGATTTAATCATCTCCTCTTTCTGTTCTATCACTTTGTTCAGGGACAAATCAATCTCATCATATTTGCTTCGTACCCATTCCAACTCCTTATTCTTCATTTTCAAGGTATTAGCTAAACTCGAGACAAGCTGTGATGTTTTCCTTTTGTCATCTGCTTGTTTTTCAGAAACAGTTTTCAAGTCCCCTTTTTTACGAAGGTGAACACCAATTATACTATTCATGTGATAGTCGTCATCGCGGGCCAACCATTCGTAGAGTCTATCTCCTCGGCATTTTAAACTGTAGTAATCCTTCTTACCACAATGTTCCGCTTCAAAGCTCCTTTCAAAGTTAATAGCATTGGTGAAACCATCCCATTCTGTGCTGAATTCGACAATGGCAAAGCCTGAATGTCCATTATGGTTCCACAGAGGATGAACTCTCAAGGGGCGAAATCCTTTTAGGGTAAACTCCTCCCTTAGTTTTGTACCACTTTCTCCAACATACCTTCCGTTTTAATTTCCGTAGCAATGTTAGCAACAATACCCTTCCAAGGCCAGACAAATAATTGATCCTTGCAACAGGTTCGGATGTAATATTCACATCATGATACCTTTCAATGTATAACTGAAGGGCAGAGTGCTTCGCTCTATCTTCTATCTCTCTGCTATGTGAACCCTTGGCAAATCTTGATGCATGTTTTAAAAGCTCACTCGAGGAGTAATCCTGCCTGTCCAGGCAAAAGGGACACCTATATGTTGAATTTGAGATTTTGATTGTAAAGCAACCATTCTTCAAATCATCATAATATATATACGCTCGTAGTACTTGAAGTCAGACTCACGTATACGTTCTGATTGATGTGACATCTGCAAATGAGAATTGTATGATGAAGTCGATAATCACATACACACTAGAGCGTGTTGAAAAAAATCGATAGTGACACAAAATCAAGGAAAAAAAGAGAGATAAGAGTAGAGAGATTCGCACAATGATTTACCCTGGTTCAGCCAATGTACTATATTCTCCTCACCGCCACTAGTTACGAGTCACTCGGTTTACAAGTAAAATATAAACAGGATTAGAAAACCCTAACAGCAGCTATTCATGGGCCCAAGCCCAAACTGCTAACCCAAGTTGCCTTTCTGCTGACCCCGATAATTAGGGCTTCATCAGCATGCGAAATATGAGCCATACCCAACATGACACAAAAACTTGAAGAAAAAAAAATAACCAGAAGCCAAGAAAAAATAAAAAAAAAAAGATTTTTCATTCATCGTTTAACATTTAACATGACACAAAAAAGTTGAAGAAAAAAAAAATTACGACACTTAATACGATCACTCTTCCTACAACATAATTCTTATAAAACGATTATTTATCATGCTCAATGATATTTCCAGTTTGCCAATAACTTTTTTTGGCACGAGTAGGAAAAATCTTTTGTCCTTGTTCTTATATTCTTTCATTCAATCAAAGCTGAGGATTAAACGAGGAAATTTTTCAAAAAAGAAGAAAGCGATGAGGCGATTAGCATAGTAGTATTAGTAGTAATACCTTGTGCTGGAGGAACACCCTTTCACAATGACGTTGACGAGTTTTGAAGTGAACCAAAGCTGAAGAACAGAGAAAAATATAAAGTGACGGTGTAAGAGGAGGAATGCGGAACTACAAGAAGAAACCCCAATCCCTTTCTTATATTCTGATTATTTTTGCGTGTCTTAGGGGTGTATTGGATTAGGATTTTAAAAGAGTTTTTTGATATAAAAAATCCTAGAAATTTTAAAAGATATTTTAGAATTTGAGAGACTTTATAAGATTTTTTTAAAATACTTTTTTTTTACAATCAACATTCTCGTCTTGCATATTTATTATAAAAATGATTAGCAAAATCTTCAATCAGTTTTTTGTATATTGGAAGTTTTTTGAATTTTGAATTTTGAATTTAATGTAATAGGAGTTGATTATGATTTGTATTTAATAAGAGCTGATTGCGTTTTGTATTTAATAGGACGCAATCAGCTCCTATTAAATACAAATCGCAATCAACTTCTATTACATTAAATTCAAAATTCTAATAACCTCCAATATTGTGTTTGTCTCATTCAATCAATGCTTTCACGCTCATTTGGGATATTTAATCAATTAAATATAAGTTTTAATCGATTAAATCAATTAACAGGGATATTTAATCGATTAAATCTTCAAGTCAATAATTTTTTGCTAGTTTTGACCATTTAATCGATTAAACCTTCAAGTTAATCAACTAAAGAGGGGCAGTTTGGTAGATAATTTTGGATAAGGGGCAAAATAATTATTAATTAATTAACGAAGGGAAAAAAGGTAAAAAAAAACCTACAACTACGATATAAGGATGCTATTATTTTAAAAATAGAAAAAATTATATAGAAACATAAAAAAAAAAGTAAGCGATGATTCAAATAGGAGTGTTCATCAACTGATCTAAACCGATTCAAACCGCGGTGACCGAACCGAAAAACCGATAACCGAATAAACCAAAAACAAAAAAATCAAAAACTGAAAAAGAACCGCAAATTTTAATTGGATTGGATTGGTTTTTGGATTGGTAGATTAAAACCGATCTAATCCATTCCGATCCAATATATTAATTTCTCTCTACCTACTTGGGTCTTTTCCTAATCATAACTCAAAAATTCTAAACCCAAGACCCATTAACCCATAAACTAAATCCAAAAAAAAAAACCTAGTCACATCTTATCAACAAAATTTCATCTATGTAGAAGTTCATATATATCTCATTTTCCAAAAAACAAAAACTATATTATCATTTATTTATGCTTTTGTATTTAAAAATAAATAAAATTACAAAACCAATATATACAAAAGATGTTATTTGCACAATAATCATAAAACAATATTTAGGATTTTCAAAAAATCGAAAATCGAACCAATCTAAACCGAAAAAATTGGATTGGATTGGATCAGATTTGAAAAAAAAATCAAACCAAATGAATGATTACATGATCAAACTAAAAGAATTGGATCAGATGATTTTTGCTTCCATCTGCATCAGTCTTTCTTTTAAAGACCCATTTGTTACCGATAGGAACTATTCCTTGGGGATATGCCTTTTAAAAACTATTCCTTGCGGTTTATCCATTTCAGATTCCATGGCTTCAAGCCATCTAGAAGAGTCAACATCCTTGACTGCCTCTTCGTAGTTACTTGGTTCATCGTCCTCGACGGTTTGATGATTCTCAATCACAAACCCATACCTCTCAGGTGGATGGATGACCCTCATTGACCTACGGAGTTGTGTGTTTACTTCTCCATTGGAGAACGTCGCCTGCGGAGCAGACTCGGGTTCCTCAATCTGTTCATGTGGTTCTTGAACTTCTTCAAGATCAATCTTACTCCCACTGGCTCCTTGAGAGATCAAATCCTTCTCAAGGAACTCAGCATTCTTTGACACAAACACCTTGTGTTCATCCATGGAGTAAAAGTAGTATCCCTTAGTACCTTTGGGATACCCCACAAATAGACATTTAGTACTCTTAGCACTAAGCTTGTCTGATGCCAACACTTTGACATAAGCTGGCGATCCCCATACCCTGAGGTAACTCAGGTTGGGTCTCTTACCATTCCATATCTCATATGGTGTGGTCTGAACAGATTTAGACGGTACCCTATTTAGAAAGAATGTCGTTGTGTCTAAGGCATATCCCCAAAACGATTTTGGAAGTTGAGTCTCACTCATCATAGACCTGACCATGTCTAACAAGGTCCTGTTTCTCCTTTCGAAGACACCATTTTGGTGTGGTGTGTAAGGTGCAGTAAACTGCGAGAGAATTCCATTTTCTCTCAGATAATCCTGAAACTCCTGGCTCAGATATTCACCACCACGATCTGATCGTAATGTCTTAATCATCTTGCCACGCTGTTTCTCTACTTCATTCCTAAACTCCTTGAACTTTTCAAAGGCTTCAGATTTATATATCATTAGGTACACGTACCCAAATCTTGATTTGTCATCAGTAAAGGTGATGAAATAGGAGTATCCTCCTCTAGCCTCTATAGACATTGGCCCACAAACATCAGTGTGAATGAGTTCTAATAACTCACTAGCCCTATGACTCTCAAGCCCTTTGGGCTTGTGACAAGTCATTTTCCCAGCTAGACAAGATTCACATTGTCCATAGGATTCCAAATCCATGGAATCTAGGTATCCATTTGCATGCATCCTAGACAATCTTGTTTCGTTTATGTGCCCTAGTCTACAATGCCAAAGATAAGATTGATTATCTATCCTAGGTCGTTTCACGGCTATATTGAGCATTTCAGTTCCCATTTCCAGAACATACAATCCATTTATTAAAGAAGCAATACCATAAACAATATCATTCGAAATGATAGAAAATGTACCATTCTTAATACTAAAAGTAAAACCATCTTGTTCTAAACAAGAAATAGAAATAATGTTTCTAGAAATGTTTGGAACATAAAGACAATTATTCAAATGCAATAAAAGGCCCGTAGCCAAAATGAGGTCGGCATCTCCAACAGAATGAGCAGCAACCCTTGCTCCATTGCCAACGCGGAGGTCCACCTCGTTTCTCTCCAATCTCCTTGGGCTCCTAAGCACCTGCAACATATTGCAGATATGAGAACCACAACCGGTATCCAATACCCATGAGGTAGGATTAGCACAAGAATAATTTATCTCAATCATGAAAGTACCTGAGGTAGAAGCATCACCATGCTTCTTGTCCTTCACACTCTTCAGGTAGTCGGGACAATTCATCTTCCAATGGCCTTTCTTGCCACAATGGAAGCACTCAGCATCGCTTTTGTCCTTGGATGCATTCTTACCCTTCTTTTTTCCTTTCTTCTTCTTGGGTTTTCCTTTGGGTTTAAGGGAGTCTCCTTTCGCAGGCTCCTTGCCCTTACCCTTTGCCTTGCTAGGCCCACTAATCAGAAGAGCATGTGTCCTATCCTTCTTGATAGACACTTCAGCAGTTGTTAACATGCTTAACAATTCAGGCAAGGTCACAAGCATCCCATGCATGTTGTAATTCATAATGAATTGACTGAAGGAAGGTGGAAGCGAGGTCAGGACTAAGTCATTACTTAGCTCGGCATCCATCACGAAGCCTAGATTTCCTAGCTTCTCAATGAGCCTGATCATCTTAAGAACATGACTGCTCACAGACATGTTCTCAGACATCCTGCATGAGAACAATTCTCTAGAGGCCTCATACCTCTCATGCCTGCCTTTAATGTCATACCTTCTCTTGGTAAAATTTAGTGTATGATATGTAAAATTGAAGCTTGAGGTGTCTAGTTTTTTGTATAATAATTTGAGAGTAATTGGTCGAGTGGATTTTCCAGAATAATTAATTGAGTGAAGGCTGTTTGGAGCTGTTTTGGGGTTGGCTGGCAGATTTGCTTGTCCAACTTCAAACGGCGATATCCGGAGCAAACGAGAACTTTATGAATCATGTGATAGCTTCCTAGAAAGGTAATTAAGTCTAAAATAACACACTAAAAGATGGGAGGCTTGTAGAATGTGGTTTGTCCGTAGAAAATTAAAGACCGAACCACGTTCGGATAGGTAGAAAATGTAAAAGTGAGATTTTAACTAAGTGGGTTTATGGGAACCCCTTAGCGACTTGAGAGAAGTAATATATGATGTAAAAGTAGTTTAAATAATTATTCCGCAAAGAGTTTACAGTTACGATCACAACTTTTATTTTTTATGTTTTTATTGTTTTAAATGCTGGCGTAATAAACGGAACAAGTTTACTCGCATATTTATAAATGAATTGTTGTGATTGTAACTGCGCTTAATATCATAATTAATGTTAACAATACTAGAGTACAACGGGCTGCTACATTTTATGGTATCAGAGCAGTTTTGTTAGGGAACTCTGATAATGTATAACTGTATTTTGTGTTGCATAGCTATCTGTGAACTATTTATGATTGATGTATATGTGATTCCTCAGTGTGGGTCTGATCAGTGTTGAGACTTCGGCAAGTGCACCGGTCGTAAAAGTAATAAAATTGTAATGAGTACGAGATCGTTCCCTCGAAGATAAGAATTTCAAGCACTAGTTCGCTAATCGCGTTTTAGTTGGACAAACAAGAATAAGATGAAGAGAATTGTATTTGGAAGAAATTAAAATTAGAAACAAGCAATAACATAAAAATTTAGAATTGAAAAGATAATGATGGATTAAAGAATTTAAAAACAAGCGTAGTTAGGGTTTCAATTTCCCCCAATATCCTCGTTATGTTATGAATTAAAGAGTCAAGAACTTTTTCTTAATATATAGCCAATCAATTCTTTCTAAGTTAATTAGGGCTCAATTTCTTGTTACCCTAAATCTATGTAATCTTGAAAAAACTCTAGTTCCCCGATTATTCTCCAAGAAAACATGCATAAAGATCAAGAATTCCAAGATTGCACAATTACCATATGTCTATCCCTAGATCACAAGGATTATGATAAATTTACCAAGTTAGGGTTCATGCACCAACATCCCTATTGTCATACAATTTCCCAAAATCATTCTATAAGGAGCAAACTCATAGAAAGCATTAAAGACAGATAAATTCATTCAATTATAAAAAGAAAAGAATTCAAGAACAATTTAATCCATAAGCATAAAGATTCAATTGAGTTCCATCTACCCCTAACTACATAAAAGACTACTCTAGCATACTGAATTGAAAAACAATGATAAAGAAAAGAGAACCCCAAGCCTCCATTGGTGTGATGTTGACTTGGTTCCTCAGTGTTCCAGCGCTCCGCAACAGGATTCCTCCTTCAGGTCTCTATGTAATTCTCTGGATTGGTGAATTGGTGTTTTGGTCTGACCTCAAGCTCCTTATTTATAGCCATTGGAGTTGTATCCTTGATCGCATCTCTCACCTAATCCGTATCAGATTTGTAGTTGATTCTACAATTGTTTCCTTTTTGCATTTAGATCTTGTAGATTGTGACAAATTTTTGACTTTGAATCTTGTTATAATCTTGCTTCAATCTTCCATGAATCTCTTTAAATCAGGTTTGATATGCTTCCGCTTTAATTCCGGATAACAAAATCTTATATCCATTGAAAAATCTCAGTATATCTTCATTAAATTTTGTCAAATCTTTGCTGTCAGGATGTGCTTGGGCGCTCAAGCATGTTGTTGGCCGCTTGAGCGTGCTGAATTGTTTCAAATTTCTATTTCTGCCTTCATGAGCGCGCTCGAGCGTGCTACTGGGCGCTCGAGCGTGCTCCTCGAGTCTGAATTTTTGTATTCTTGGGCGCTTGAGCTTGCATCTGTACGCTTGAGCGTCCTGTTGTGCTCTGTTTGGCTGTTTTTCCTACTTTCAAGCGCTCGAGCATCCTGTTGTGCGCTTGAGCGTGCTTTTCTGGCTCTTTAACTTGTAAGATTTTGGCTTCCCTTGGTCCATATTGAGCCACTAGAAATGTTACGGTAGAAATTGAGTTTACTCGGAATGTTACGAAAAAGATGTTTGGTTCGCCAAAATATTACTAGAAATATTGGATAAAGATTACTGATTCCATGTTTGGTTTAGAACGAAATATGGCTTAATATGAGGTTATTTTACAAAAATAACCCCAAACTATTTTTACTTTTGTAATTGATAGATTGGGTCTAGGTTTTGATGTGTGTTGCGGTATTTTTGTCTAAAAAATTATTGTTGTGCTTTCCCTTTATTTGAAATTCTGAATTACCATATTATTTTTGGTAATCTGAATAGTAACTTTTCTTTGTAAATCAAATTACCTGTAAACCTTGAATATCCGGGAACTGATTTTTTTTACTTCTACCAAACATGATAATTGAGGTTTACCATTAAACTTTTTGATACACTTGTCCCAATAACACCCAACCGTTTCAGATACCTTGTTGTCATGACCCTCGATTCCAAATATCTTTCCATCTTATTTGCATGACACTACACTGAAAAAAACTTATCTTTTCAACCTCTTTCTCACCTTACTCCCCCTTTTCAACCTCATCCCGAATCAGAAAGCCATAGTACAATACTTGACAGTCAGATTCACCGATGCAAGATAAAAGAAAGATCAACGAGGTTCGCCATCTTAGCTCCTTCTTCCTCATACACATGCTCAGATTATTTTTATTTTTTTAATCCATACTGAAAAAAGCACAGAATTTTAAGTATTTCGTACGATGGAAAATGCAGTATATGAGGTAACGATATAGACGCGGTGGTGAAATGAAACTTTCAGAAACCAAAGCCTTGACGATCGAAACCCTAGCAATCCGATGCTCATTCTCCTGTCAAGGCGAGAGCCACTTCCTTAACTATAGGTTAGCACTTAACAATTTGTATTGCGTGCATTTATGATTTGTTGTATATCTTTCTAAACAGGTTTTTTTTGCTATAAGTTGAACTTAGCGTGTGCAATTTGATTGTATTCAAGGTATTGGAGGAAACAGTTATGGGGTGTATTGGATTGGGACTTCAAAGGATTTTAATGGACTGTTTTTGGACAAAAAAAAATCCGTTGATATTCGATTAGGATTTTAATAGATTGAAAAAAAGTCACGTGGTATTCGATTAGGATTTTAAAAGATTATTTTAGAATTCGTACAAATCCGTTGGTATTCAATCAGGATTTTAAACAATGGAATCACAATCTCGTGGTATTCAAAAATCCGACGATTTTAATGGATTTTTTATTGGTGTGTATTTTGTGAGACTTTTTAGTGAAAAATATAAATAGGATGCCTTTCTCACAATCTCACCCTAATTCTTACTTTGACAGGTTGACTGCTCGAAATTGGGTTCCGTCATAGGAGCTTCATCAAAATAAAAAAATATATATTTTTGAGCGATTTTCATCTCAAAACAACCCAGAAACAACAAACCAACGAGATTTTAATATAACCTATCTCAAAAATAACATATTTTGAGCCATTTTTGTGAAATTTTGGAAGTTTAAAAAGTGATTTTTCAAGCTATGGGTCGCGGTTTTTCTTGGCACAAAAATGTGTGACTTTTGTATTAAAAAATAACAGGAAAACTAAAACCCTCAAACCAATTTTCGTTTTACGTCAATGAAACAATATCAATTTAAAGAAAGATTGAAACTTTCATAATATGAACCCTATATTTCGTAACAATACATTCAGGAACGAAATTCCTTCACTATAGGAAACGATTTCAAATAATTTTTGTGTCAATAGATAACTAAAAACTTGTTTCTCAAAAGCCCCAAAGCAATTTAAGGTTTCAATGTATCGACTGAAATTTTTTTGAGAAATTTTCTAAACTTTCATGTAATTAAACCAAAAATTTCATGTAATTAAACCAAAAATTTCATATTCAAAATTTTCTTAGAATATTCAATGAAAATATGCATATGATAAATCAAACTCAAACTCATTGAGAAAATTATATTAGATTTTATTGATATGTGAAGAGTTGTTGCTTAGTAATTTTTGAGATAATTTTCAACTCATTTCTAAGTTTACTTTTTTTTATTAATATCTCTTTGTTATTTGTTTTTATTGACTCTTGTAATTTTGAATATTTTTTAAAAATTCATATAATTTTTAAAATCTTATAAATCCATATTGTCTTTTCAAATCTTATGAATTCTATTAAAATCCTTTAAAATCCAATCCTA
>NW_026896157.1:0-20347 GCF_033153095.1 Gastrolobium bilobum
AAATAACACCAATTGGGCCTGAAACATACAAAACCAGCCCATTAGCACTCAAAATCAGAATCCTTCATTTCTATGCAATATTTAGGGTTTTTATTAACAAAAGATATCCTTTTCATTCCCATTTTAACATCAAACCACATGTTCTAAGTCACAAATCATGGACTTATCACACCCCCAAACTTACATTGTTGCTTGTCCCCAAGGAACAAATTCACTTCCAATCAGCAAAACGATAAACATGATTATGTATCAACTCTTATCCTCACATGTAACCTCATTTCCAGTCAAACAGATTTTTCAAGATAAGTTCAATGACTAAACTCATGACATAAATTCACAAGCTTTGTTCATGAAAACAACAGCTATTGAATCAACCAATGAAGCAGCTTGAGTAAACATTCAATTCATCAAAATCACTCAACAAACAGTGTGCAAATCTATATTCAAGAATGTACTCAATCGCTAATGGAACAACAATAGAGAAGATCTTGATTTTTTTTTAACAACAGGGAATAAAATCATCACAACAAGTAATTGAGAACAGCATAATGGCTCACTTTCTCCTCACATTCTCACTCAGTGTTACAGGGATCTGTTTCTCTCCATACCTCACTAGGAATAGCCTTGACATAGGCTTGGCAAGATGCTCATGCTTCCTAAGTGCAACAACAAGTGAAGGTTAAATCAAAGGGACTTGCCAGGGTTGTACTTTGGTTGAGGTTTAGGTGGGGTATCTGTGGGAATGATGGCTAAGTAATTGTGATGAACAAAATACAGCACATATCAGAGGCATTGATTTAACAGTCTTAATGGCTACTTTTCTACTGCTGAATATTTTTCTTCTTTTGCTTCTAGTCACCAATTTTTTTTTTCTTTTTTTTCTTTTTTCTTTTTTTTTAACAACTTCATCAGAAAAATAAACAAATAGTTCTCAGTAAACAGCAGCACTTTACATTTTTCTTCAGCCAACAGTAACTTGCCTCAAGATTTTTTTTTCTTATTTTTTTTCTTGTTTTCCATCACAACTACATGGCAAGGTGAAACTATGGATGGGTTTCATTGTGGCTACAAAACAAACAAGGCTTAAACACAAAGGGGTTTCCAATGGTCAATATTTCCAGGATGGCTTTTTAGCTTAACAAGGCTATGTGAACAGAATGCCCTTATCATTTCCAACCTAAACAGGTGCTACACTCACTCACCTAAGCATCAGGCCAAGTTCTGCCTCATCTACCCAAGTGAAGATCTCTCAAAAAAAAAATTATTTGTTTAAGCCCAAATCCTTACTGGGTTCAATTACCATCTCAATCACCTCTTGATCCAATTTTTCTTCCCTGCCTTAGTTCATTAACATTATCACTCTCTTCTTGATATCACCCCTCAGCAATTTAAACACTCTTCTCTCAATTCTATATCCACACTACTGACAGCTGAGCATTTTCTAAAAAATTTCAAGCTCCTTAATCAGAATCCATCTACTGTTATTTCATGCACAAAATTTTTGAAACCAGAAAAATATTTATTTTTTTTAACAACTTTACAAACAGCAAACAAACTTCTAAATCTCAAAACAGCAAATTAAACAGCAAAAAAAAAAAAAAAAAAAACTAAAAATTTAAAACAAACATGGTTTCAACAAACATGGTACTCTCCCCCAAACTTAAGTTCAACAGTGTCCTAACTGTGCCTCCAACAGGTTACAAATTTTTTTCAACAAATAAGAAAAATGTAACCTGAGGCCAGAAGATGTTCTGTTCTATTCATCTTCATAATCTGAGTCCCCCGACTCAGATTTATCCACATCTTCAGATTCAGTTTCTGAATTTTCCACTTCATCCTCTTCTTCATTTTCACTAACTTCCTCCATGGCAGCTTTTGACCGCGGCCTTCCCCTCTTCCTTGAGCTAGTTGGGGTGTCCTCCTTCTTGGTAGGTGGATTAGGAGTTTCCTCTTTCTTTGTAGGTTGAGGAGGAGGAGGATGGCCAGCAGCTGTTGCCATGAACTCTACAACCTGAGGATCAACAAAAACTGAAGAAGGTGGCCAGGTTAGACTTTGAGGAAATGTAGGCAATCCAGGAAATTTCACAAAGGTTTTTTTCAAAAAATCATTTAACACCCTGTCCCTCTCTGCAATATAATCATTCAAACGGATCATTTGTTTTTTGAAACAACAAATCATATTTTTTGTTATGATCATGCATTTGTAAGAGCAACTTGTGAATATGAACCAGATCATTATGCAACCAGCCAAGGGGGAAATGATTTAAAGTGGGAGCATCCATTTGCTCGACATGCTTTCTAATATTTTCAATTTTTTGCTGCCTAGAACTCTCACCACTAGGAACAGATTTTCCTCTCTTTTCTGGAGGAGACTTCAACCACTCTCTTTAATTTTTCTTGACCCACTTTTTTTAATTTTTCTCCTTTAGCTAAAGGGGAAGCAATGCCTTTCTTGAGTTTGTTCATTATGGAGACAGTGATAGCCTCCCTCACTTGGTAAAATTCGTAAGCAGAATTTGCTGAGACACCCTTTGATTTACACAATAGGGATATAAAGCCGGGGAACCAGAGCTTGCCTTTTTTACAGCCAGCACAAACTCCAATTCCCTTGAACACTAACTTGGCAGCGTCCACAGATTTTCCAACCAATAAGCACCATAACAAAACAGCTTTGTCCCTAGTCACTATATGCACATGTGTAGTGGGAAGCAGCCTAGCTCTAATGAAGTGGTACCAGGTTTGTGCTTTTTCATTTAAAAATTGTTTATGCAGAGTGTAATTTTTGTCATTTACATCCTATTGAGCCCCATTGATAGCTATGACCCCTAACACTTCTAACATGAAATCATGGTCATTTTTCTTTTGGTATTTTTCAAATTCATCTTTGGGAGTCTTAGGTAGGGAAAAGAATTCCCTAATAGCCTTAGGGTCAAAGGACACATTAATACCTCTAACACTCACTGCAGTCTGACTTTTGTCCATAATTTCAGCATAAAACTCCCTCACAACACTGACATTTGCAATGTCCTTAGGATGCAGGTAGAACTTTTCCCAATGCTGGGTTCGAACTACCTCATAGACATATTCGAGATAAGGGGCATTTTCCTCAAATCCCTTGTCAGGAGTGGGGTCTCTAGCAAGCATAGTTTTTTCAAACCTCTCTATGACTTTTTCACATGTAAAAGAAGAGAGGGAAAAACTATCAGGATTAGGTGTGTGTGGGGTGAGCTCTGGACTGTGGGGTCCTCCACTACGCAAAATATGCTTTCTAACCATGATGCAAAGAACTAAAAAAAATGATTAAAAACAGAGAATTGAAACTACAAAAACAGAAATAAAATAGCAATAATAACACCAAGTTGATACTCAGGCCACTCCCCCAAACTTAATTTGGATCTTCTTCCAGAAATCAGCAAAAAGAATTCACTAACACCTGAAACAAAAGAAATAAAAGTGTCAGTAACAGCTATTTTATTTTCAATTTTTTTTTTAACTGGAAACTAAAAATTAAAAAAAATATATCAACAAACGCAGAACAGCAAAGAAAGAAAAAAAATAATTCAAACAAAACAAAACATGCTAATTTTAAAGTCTTAAGCTAGACTTTTGTCACTGTGTTTGTTTTTACACTCTAGAATGGTCACAAAGAGAGATGGAAATAACTGCTCTCTCTATGGACTCTCCAAAATAATGTTTTAATCTTTTCCCATTAACAGTGAATTTCCTACCATCTTTCTCACTCAAAATCTCTACAACTCCATGAAGATGTACCTTAGTGACCTTAAATGGACTAGACCATCTAGATTTCAACTTTCCAGGGAAGAATTTTAATCTAGAATTAAAAAGCAGGACCTATTCCCCCACTGCAAACTTCCTATCCAAAATTTTCTTATCATGCCATCTCTTCATTTGTTCTTTATACAACTTGGCATTTTCATAAGCATCTAATCTAAATTCATCCATTTCATTAAGTTGGAGAAGCCTTTTTTCTCCTGAAGCAGTGGCATCAACATTCAGTTGTGTGGTAGCCCAATATGCCTTACACTCAAGCTCTAAGGGTAGGTGGCAATTTTTACCAAAAACCAGCTTGTAAGGAGAGCAACCTAAAGGTGTTCTATAAGCTGTCCTATAGGCCCACAAAGAATCATCTAATTTAAGGGACCAATCCTTCCTTGAAAGATTCACAACTTTCTCTAAAATCCTTTTAACTTCTCTATTTGTAACTTCCACCTGCCCACTTGTTTATGGATGGTAAGCAATAGAAACTTTATGCTTAACTCCATATTTAGCTAAAAGAGCTTCAAATTGTCTACTAGCAAAATGCTTACCTCCATCACTTATAATAGCTCTTGGAGTTCCAAATCGGGTAAAAATATTCTTTTTCAAGAATTTAATTACCACATTTGAATCATTTGTGGGTAAGGCAGCAGCCTCCACCCATTTGGAAACATAATCTACAGCAACCAATATATATTGGTTTCCAAAAGAAGGTGGAAAGGGTCCCATAAAATCTATGGCCCATACATCAAAGAGTTCAATCTCCAGAATAGGTTTCAAAGGCATTTCATGCCTTCCAGAAATGTTGCCAAGTCTTTGGCACCTATCACACTTATGAACATAAGAATTTGCATCCTTAAACACAGTTGGCCAATAAAGATCGGACTGCAGCACCTTTGCTGCTGTCCTTATGCCACCAAAGTGACCACCATATGGTGAATCATGGCATTGCCTAAGGATTTCCTCTTTTTCTTCCTCTAAAATACATCTCCTAATGATTTGGTCAGCACATTTTTTAAACATGTAAGGTTCATCCCATAGGTAAAACCTACTGTCATGTATCAACTTTTTCTTTTGTTGATAACTTAACTCCTTAGGCAACTCCTCACTAACTAAATAATTAGCTATGTCAGCATACCATGGGGTTGTGTCAGTGGCAACTAAAAATAGTTGCTCATCAGGGAAGGTTTCTGTAATGGCTTGCTCAACCACCTTTTCATCTTGCTGCCCTTCATTAAGCCTAGACAAGTGGTCAGCCACTTGATTTTCGGTTCCTTTCCTATCCTTAATCTCCATATCAAACTCTTGAAGGAGAAGAACCCATCTAATTAACCTAGGCTTTGAATCCTTCTTTTCCACCAAATATTTTATGGCTGAATGGTCAATATACACAATGACCTTGGTGCCTACCAAATATGATCTGAATTTGTCAAAGGCAAACACCACAGCCAACAGTTCCTTTTCAGTCACTGTATAATTCAATTGTGCTCCATTTAAGGTTCGGCTGGCATAGTAAATAGATTGAAAAACTCTATTTTTTTCTTTGTCCTAACACAGCCCCCACTGCCCAATCACTTGCATCACACATTAACTCAAATGGCAGTCACCAGTCAGGGGCTATTATAATGGGAGCAGAAATCAACTTGTGTTTCAGCTCCTCAAAGGCTTTATGACAAGCCTCATCAAAATGGAAAGGGGTGTTGATTTCAAGAAAATGACTAAGAGGCTTAGAAGTTTTTGAAAATTCTTTTATAAACCTCCTATAAAAACCAGCATGTCCAAGGAAGGATCTAATTCCTTTTATGTTTACAGGGGGTGGCAGTTTCTCAATCTGATCTATCTTGGCCTTATCAACCTCTCACCCAGCCTTAGAGATCCTATGTCCTAGCACTATTCCTTCCCTCACCATAAAGTGACACTTCTCCCAATTTAGGACCAGATTTGTCTCCTCACATCTCTCAAGCACTCTTCCCAAATTTTCTAAGCACTCTTTGTAAGAGTCCCCAAAAATACTGAAGTCATCCATGAAGACTTCCACAAACTGCTCTATCATATCAGTAAAAATGGCCATCATGCACCTTTGAAATGTGGCTGGTGCATTGCACAGCCCAAAAGGCATTCTCCTATAGGCAAAGATGCCATAAGGACAAGTAAAGGTGGTCTTAGGCTGGTCCTCAGGGGCTAAGGCTATTTGATTATATCCTGAATAGCCATCTAGAAAAAGGTAAAACTCCCTACCAGCCAATCTATCCAACATCTGGCTCGGAAAAATGGTCCTTCCTAGTGGCTTTGTTGAGTTTTCTGTAATCCATACAGATCCTCCAACCAGTGACAGTCCTAGTGGGTATTAATTCTTTCTTCTCATTTTCCACAACAGTGATCCCACCCTTTTTAGGGACACACTGCACTGGGCTGACCCAGTTACTGTCAGAAACGAGATATATGATCCCAACATCCAGCCACTTAATAATCTCTTTTTTTACTACCTCCTTCATGATTGGGTTAAGTCTCCTTTGCTGCTCTCTAGAGCTGCTGGTTAGGTCAGTAAAAAGGATTTTATGCATGCAGTATGAGGGGTTAATACCTTTTATATCTGCCAAAGACCAACCTATAGCCCTTTTAAATTTTTTTAGAACAGTCAGCAACTGTTCTTCCTCTAAAATAGTGAGCAAATTGGACACTATGACAGGAAAAGTGTCTTTTTCTCCTAAATAAGCATACCTAAGGTGATTAGGCAGAGGCTTGAGCTCTAACACAAGAGGCTCTTCAATTGAGGGTTTGGGAATTTTTAACCCTCTATTGGCCAACTCTAAAGACTCAATTTTTTTATTTTTCCAAACCACATCAAATCTGGAATTTAACCATTTAACAACTTCCTCTTAATCAGTTTGACTGATTTCTAGACCCTCAAAACCAGAAATTTTTAAAGAGTCTGAGGCAGACTTATGCAAAAATTTATCTTTGACCACACAGTCAATGATATCTAGCCTAGAACATTCCTCTATGTCTCTTGGGTATTTCACGGCTTTCAAAATATTGAATTCTACTTGCTCACCATTCACATTCATGGCCAATTCACCCTATTTAACATCTATCACTGCCCCACCAGTGGCTAAGAAAGCCCTCCCTAAAATTATAGGCACCTCTCGGTCTTCCTCATAGTCCAAAATAATGAAATCAGCAGGTAGAATAAATTTATCTACCTTTACCAAGACATTCTCTACCTTTCCTTCAGGATAAACCAAGGACCTATCAGCCAACTGTAAAGTTACAGTGGTAGGATTAGGCTCTCCTACTTTCAGCTTCTTGTACACCCTCAGAGGCATTAAATTGATACTAGCACCTAAATCACACAATGCTCTGCCTATGTAATGGTCTCCTATGGTGCATGGGATTGTAAAACTTCATGGATCTCCTAATTTGGGAGGTGTTTTGCTAAGCAAATATAGACTGCTCTCTTGTGTAAGAGAAACAGTCTCAAATTCTTCTAGCCTCTTTTTTCTTGAAAGAATTTCTTTCATGAATTTCACATAAGTGGGCATTTGTTCTAATGCATCCACGAATGGAATGTTGACATGCAACTGTTTTAGGAGATCTAGAAATTTCCTAAATTGATTGTCTTGCCTTTGTTTTTGCAACCTTTGGGGAAAAGGTGGTGGAAGTCTATTTGAGGCAGCATGTGTCTCAATACTTGGCTTAGATGTTTGACCCTTTGGAATGGATTTTTCCATGGAAATATTCCCTAAAGATGGGTTTATTGGGGTCTGAATTTCTGGTTCAACCAGAACAGGCAGAGGATTATTATTTTCAGCCCCTTGGGGCTGTCATGGACAACATGTGGCTGAACAGATTCAGGATTTACATCTTTTTCTTGTTGCACTTTTTCCTCTTCTCTTTTTTTTTAATGTGGAAGGTCTAACCACAGATTCTGGCTGATTCACAGATCTGCCATTCCTAAGCTCTGTCATGTGACATTGCTCATTATTCCTCTTAGGCTCTTCAGTGTTACTAGGAAAAGTACTAGGGGGTCTGCTATTCAAAGTATTTGCTAAATGGCCTAGTTGGGATTCTAAATTCCTCAAAGATGCAGGAATACTTTGTACAACAGCTTCCAAGCTATTTTGCTTAGTTTCATTCTTAACCAAATACTCCCTCAACAAAGCCTCTAAGGAAGAGGTTGAAGAGGTAGACATCTCAACAACTTGGTTTTGAGTAAATGGTGCAGAAGACTGAGCAGCAGGTTGCTGCCTTTGAGGTTGTTGGAAATTTTGAGGAGGAAAATGTGGTCTGGTTTGGGCATTAGAGGGTCCAGCTTGCTGCCCTTGCCCTTGGAAATATTGGGGCTGTTGATTCTGCCTCCAACCTTGATTAAAATTAGTGAAAAAATTATTTTGGTTCCTATTTTGGTTCTCTACATAGTATACAACTTCTGGGTTGGATGGGCAGCTACCAAACAAATGGGGCCCACCTCAGAAAACACAAGTTTCACCTGTGTTCATAGAATTGACTTGAGGTTGGGGTACTGGAACTTGAGGTTGAGACAACCATGCCTCAATGGCTTGTCCTTGGGTTTTTTCTAAAGTGGATAATGCATCAAACTTGGCTGAAAGGGCTGTTACATGATCTACCTCATGTAAACCAGCCACTCTCCTTGACTGATTTCTCTCTTCAGGCCATTGGGCATAATTTTGAGTCATTTTTTCCAACAACTCGTGAGCATGATTAAAGGACATGGACATAAACATGCCATTAGCAGCAAAATTTGCTAAGGCTCTATTTTGAGTGTTAAGGCTGTTGTAAAGGGTTTGTAGCACTGCCCAAGAGGGCAAGCCATGGTTGGGACATTGCTTAAGAAGGATTTTAAACCTCTCCCGCACATCCTCTTGGGTCTCACCATCCTTTTGCATGAAGTTGATGATATCACATCGGGTTTGCACTATCTTGTTGGATGGGAAAAATTTCATGATAAATTTTTCAGCCAATGTGTGCCAATTGGTGATGGAGTTGGATAGAAGGGAGTTCAACCACTCTTTAGCTTTATCAGCCAGTGAGTGAGGGAAGAGCTTCAATCTTAGTACATCATCTGAGATGTTGGGATTCCTAAAAGTGTTGGCCACTTCTATGAAATTCCTAAGGTGCTTGTGTGGGTCTTCCATCAGCAGACTATGGAACGGCCCCATATTTTGGAGCACGGTGAACATCACAGGTTCTAACTTAAAGGGCACTCCATTAACAGGTTGGGCAATACTTGGGTCTAACTCATCCAACACAGGTATGATGAAGTCCATCATGGACCTATTATTGTCATCTATTATTGGTGGGTTCTCTATCCTCGCATGGCCTCCTTCATTCCCATTTACACTTCCTAAATCCTCCTTTTCTTCAAAATCTAGAAGTGGGATCTGCATAGTTGCTCTCTGGGTTCGTCTCCTAACTCTAAAGGTCCTTTCAGGTTCAGGGTCAAAAGATTCTAAGAAAAGGTGTGGAGTTGCACTCATGCACCCTTTTTACTAAAAAAAAAAATTAAATCTACCTAGCTTAAGCAAACAAAATTCCTATTCAGTATTTTCTAAAAAAAAAAATCAAACAACCAACCAAACAGAAAAGAATTTGAAACAGCAACAGTAACCACAAACAGATAGTGTTATAGAACAGTAAAAAAAAATTAGACTAAGGGAATGAAACTAGAAATAAAAATAAAAGATAGACACGAAAAAATTAAGAACCAAAATAACAGCTATGAAACAATAGACTAAAAAATTAAATGACAAAACCACTATATAAAACATGCAGTAAAACAGAATATCAACAGAACAGAATTTTAAGCTACCAATATTCAAAGGAGTACAATAATATCTACTATCATAATACGGAAACTGAATTCAAATTAAGCTAAAATAAAAAAAATAGCAAAAAGAATTAGCTCAAAAATAGCAATCACACAGTGAAATCTGACAATATACGCCTTCGATCCCCGGCAACGGCGCCAAAAACTTGTTGCCTTGCTAACAGTTATGCAAGTGCGCGCACAAGTATACGCGACTACAAGTAATATAGGTCTTTTATGGTTCCCAGTTATCGTTCCCACAAGGATCTTTGGCGATTTAGACTTGGAATAAACTTGTAATTGCTAATCAGAACCAAAAATAAAATAAAATAAAATTAAGTGCTACTACTATTCTAACTCAAGTGTACTGAAAATATTTTTCTTTTTGCGAAGATTTTCTTTTTAAAATAGTGATTTTAGTTGTTGAAAGAATCTTTAACTACTGACTGGAAAATTAATTAACTAAAAGACTTGTAATTTTTTTATGATTTTCTCTTAAGTTTTAAAATAGAAAATTAACTTCTAAATTGAGCAAAAATACCAAGTGACAAAAATTGATTTTAAAAACAGAGTTTGAAAGCAAGTTGGGTATCAATTTTCCTTTCCCTCATTTGCTATTAAGTTGCTTTGACAGGAACATAAATATTGCTTTTCTTCAACAGTCCCAGTTTAACGAAAATATAAATATAACCATTGTTTCCCAACAACAGTTTTTTACCATAAATAACAGATGACACATCCTTGTGTATCTGTTATTACAAGACCTTGAAGCACCATTTCCTTAAGTTACATGGGGGTAACTTCATCCCTGGAGCCATACCCATTGAGAGAGATCTCTCTCAAATTTCCATGTGCTTACAGTGAGGTCTAGTGTGAGTTATTTCCCAATAATCTCACACCACTAGGAGTAGCCTATGTGTGGCCATCACATAATAAACTCAGAACGAAAAATACACAGTAAACAAACTGGACATTAACACTTAAAGCTTTAAAATAGCAACTAATAACAAACGAGTTCTGGGTACTCTTTCAACCCAACTCTGAGAAATTTAGCTCATCACCAAAGGCTGATGAGCATACACACAGCAAGGGTCCATAACAAGACAGAAAATTAAACATACAACTAGGAAAATATAAAGGCAGAAACTATCTGAAGCAAATAGCATCTGAAACAGTGCTTACAAAATTACAAATTAAAAACCCTAAAAATAGAACAGAACTGACAAACAGTAAAAATAAAATCAGAGAGACGAAGAGAAGAAGAAAGAAAGGTCCTACAATGCTTTTCTCTCCTTTTATAGCCGCTCCTTCTTCCTGCAAAACGGGTCACATCTCAACCCGCACGTATGCTCCACGCTCATCTCTATTGTGTGTTTCCCTTACATGAGTAACCAGCTCACTACAAGGGAATCTTCAACCCACACTTCCAACCGATTACAGCTCACCAAATTGGTTAAAGAACGTATTTGGCTTTTTCTGTATCAAAGGAAATGATTAGTGTAACATCCCACATAATTAGGAAGTTATATAAATTGCAATTGGGAATGTGGAAACCTGTTTGGATTCGAATTCCATATACATATTCAGGATGGAATTAAATTAATTTAGAACAAAAGAAAAATTATTTCAATTGAGAATTTTGGATGAGTATATATGTCAGAAATTCGGGACATAAGCATAACTGGAATAAGATTAATTTCAATTTCCTTATGGCAGTATGATTTCATGCAACCACTAGGTGGTACTAGGTTTTTAGGAGAGTGCATGTTATAAAATTGAAATGTAAGTATGTGTAGGATAGGATTTATTTTGATTATTCCATGTGGAAGCTATAGTTACTATCTAGTAATACATGAAACAATATTATTTAGGAACATCAATTGGGTCCTAGTTCCTCCAAAAGGGAGACGACCCATAGCTTCCCATAAGGACCTAAGCTCAGCCCAAAAAAGAAAATTCCTTACGTAACCCTTAGCCTATCCTTCAAACTATCCACATGTAATCTGCATAGTTGCCCCCATTGGCCTAGAAGTAAATGAATTTTTCCATTCCATCCCCATCCTTCTAGGCGCTGTGTAAGAGTAAGAAAAGAAAACTGATCTCTTATTTTCATTATTCAAAAGTTCAACTAACTCAACTCCTGACTCATCTTCGCCGTGAGCTCTCAAAGAAAACTCAGCTCACTCTTACGCCCTTCCATGCCGGCAAGCTCCAAGGAAAAGCACCTCGAACACCATAGTTCATCTTCTTGTATTCTTCTCCCTGTTCAATCGAACATCAAATTCCAAGCTTTGCATGTTCATTCCCTTCCTCACTGATTCGGTCAAGTGTAGCAAACAAGGGGACTGCAACATGAACTTATCATTCCCTTCCTCTTGTTCGGCCGTAGGCCCATCTTAAGGAGGTGAGGTATTTTTCTTTCTATTCTTGTCCCTTCCTACTGGGATCGATTCTGTTTGAGTGTTCCATTGCATGCAGCTGCAACCGACCCCTTTGGAGTCTATGAAGAGCGAAGGTGATACTCATGGAGTGGAGATTATTCTCTGCAACTATTTCTCTCTCGGTTGATGCCCGGGACAAGTCGTGAGCATTTTGGTGCGTTTTAGGAGGTAAAAGATCAAACCTCTAACCTCTCTTCCCTTCTCTGTTTCGGTTGCTGCATGTAGCATAGGAGGTTTTATGTTGGTAGCTTTTGTCTTCCCTTCCCGGTTCAGCAGGGAAACCGTAGCCTGTGGTGTTGTTGAGCACAAAGGAACGCCATTTGGGAGCTTGGAAATGGCTCCCTATGGAATTCGTGAGACTGTCCTTGAGTTAGAAAAAGAAAATAGCCCTTGCATGTGCTTAGGAATATGTAAACAGCATGTTGTATGCCCCTCTAGCGCACCCTAGTTATTGTAAACAAGGTTATGTAAATAAATAAATTAGGTGCACTAGCTGCTGCCAAAAATGTGTAGGTCCTTGGAATTCTTTTTGTCATTGTTAACAATTGGTAAAATGAACCCTATGTAAGTAAAAGTAAATTAGCTTAAGAACTTTGGTATTTATTTCGAATCAAGCCTTGCATGTGTCTCTAGCCTTGTAGGCAGCGTGCCTTATGCATCCCTAGCACACTCCAAACCTTATAGGTAATGTTATGTATACTATGTAAATGAGTAATTGATAGCATTTGGCTGATGTTCAAAACCGAATATGCATATCTTGGAAGTCTTGATTTTATAAATTGGTAACGTGTGTGAAATTAATATCATGTCAGAAAAATCATTCAGGATGAGAACCATGAGATTCGGCTAAAATCTTAGGAGGGACAACATGAAAATTACATTTGACGTATGGGAAAAATAAAACAAAATTCTGATTTGGTGTTTGATGAACTAGGTGCTAAGGTCTCTAGTCAAAGGAAGTTGGACTGATTTGTGAATGTTTTGATTAAAAAGCTAAAGTGTCAAGGTAAGTGTTTGGTGGTGAGACCTATTGTGACTATTAGCTAGTGTATGGATTTGTGAATTGTTGCTCATATGTGCCTTGGATTGTATTCTGTTATATGTTATATGTATTCTGCCTATGAACGTGATATAATGGAAATTCTGCTATGAGAAGTAATTGTTATGCGACAGCTTGGTATTGAAAATACATGAAAGATATGCTATTATGATGATGATCTAGTCATGCATATATGCATCATAATTTCATCTGTTTCTTTTGTGTGTGCGAAGCATATCATGGCATACAGCATTGTGCATCCAGTTTGGGAACCGAAGTATATAATATAAGTAAGCATGTGATTTAGCATGCATCATATAGACATCCCTCCGGTACCAGGGTATGGGACAGTTGGCTTCAGTCCGCATAGGCCACAGTTGGAATTCACCTTGATGGGAGCCAATATGGAATCTCCACTGTGTATGTTAGTACGTGCACTGCAGTGCTATGAGCGTACATTACCATGGCGTTATATACGCACTATGATTATATGTTAACCTCTGTCCGGAAAGTTAAATGTTGATGCGACTGTTTTGGAATTTTGTAACTAGTCTAATATTGTTGCTTTACTGGTTTTACTGCTGCACTACTGAGATTTTTCTCACCCCTTCGGGGGCTCAATTTTATAAATTGCAGGAGTACGAAAGAGCATTTGATGATGATGTACTTGTATTGGGGATATTCTGTTTACATGCTGCTGTTGGAAATTCTATTGTCTGTTTACTGATTTTGCTGAATGCGCATGAAATATTTGACGTTAGTGTAATATTTGGGAGATTAGAAAAATGCTAGATCATATATTATTTTGCTGTAATTTGGGATTTATGTACTGTTTGTAAATTACGTAATGTTAAACTCGTTTGCGAAAATAATTTCTGTCTGTTTTCAAATTCGGATTTTCTGAAACTGATACTTGCGAGCACCTTGCGAGTTCTGTTTCTGGGGCTACAGATCTCCGTTTGAGGCATAATTTATATGTACTTAAAGCCCCATGTGTCTAGTTTAAGATTATATAAACTTTACAATGAAATTCTGAAAGCTCGATTTATTATGATTTTTGCAAGTCAGGTAGTTTTGGAACATTGCACTGATTTGTCTTATACTTTGCGATGCTCAGTTTCGGGAGCTAGACACCTCCGAATGAAACAATTTTTATATGCACGTAAAGCCCCAGATGTCTAGTTTCCTGTATCTTAAAATATTTTTTTAAGCCGTTGAACTCGAATTTATACGATTTTTACAAGGCAGCAAGGTTTTTCAGGAAAGCCATTATTTCAGCATGCCATTCATTTTGCAAAGTTGCACTCTGATTTCAGTAAACTCCCAGATTTCAAACTAATAGTTAATTAGTAACTCGAAAACGCAGTGCTGTATTTATTTAAAAATTTGTTACGACTCTAATCCGCTTAGCAGACAACTCCCTTGGGTGCACACAAGGGAGGGTGTCACAATTAGGGTCAGTGTGTAGGTTGGTTTGGTCACAAAATAAATCGTGGGTGAGGCTAAGGGTTGGTGGTTTCGACCGAAATCAAAGGACGGTCTGGATTGGTGAAAGGATTCAGAGGGATCGGTTGAGATGAGGGTCTGGATGGAGGTGGTTTGAGGGGTTAGGGTTTGCAAGTATCGGTTCTTTTCTGATTTCTGTTTTCACGTTTCTGAGTCACTTTTGTTTCCCATCTTTTTTCTTTCCTTCATTTCTTTCTTTTCTTTTTGGGCTTTTGATTAGCCTTCCCACGGGACCGGCCCATTCTTTCTTTCCTTTCTCTATTCTTTTCCTTCTTTTCCCTTTTGCTTTCTGATTTGCAAGGTAAAAACTCCAGCCCAAGCTTTTTCTTTATATTTTTTTCTCTTTGCTTTGCTTGGACAAAATCAGTAATTGGATCTGCAAAATACAAAACCAGCCCATTAGCACTTAAAATCAAAATCTTTCATTTTATGCAATTTTTGGGATTTATATTAAACAAATGATACTCTTTCCATTCATATTTTCTCATTAAATCACATATTCCAAGTCACATATAGTTATCAATTTCCTTGTGAGGAAATGAAGCAAGCAAAGGATTGTACCTGTGGGACCATGAATAATTACAACGAAGTAGAAGTTGATTTGCCTTTTGTAGGTCCCACTAAAAATTTGGTATTATACAAAAATTGCTCATAGGAAGTGATTTGCCTTTTGGCGGGGGGCAAGTGCAGGCATTCTCTAAATTAATTTGTCATGAATATTCGTTTTCTTTTGGTAGTGAATAGTGATTGTGTAATCACTTTTGAACACGTAAATGTATTTGTGGCATCATCATAAGCATAGCTACTAGATTTAGGACACGCAGACCTAAAAATTTGTGAATATTTCGAGATGGGCTTGCTTGTGACAACGATTGCTACACTTTCACCATTATTGGGTGCAAATTGAATTTTATCATTTCTCCAATTACGATATGATAGAGCGAGATATCCGATAAAAGATTGATACGTTAATAATAAATTTATTTGTCCTCTCTCATGTACCAATAGAGAGATATCTTAGAGATTAACATCACACTGTGCACTATAATATAAATGAGATATGTGCAAATGACAGCTAAAAAAAGAGTTTAGAATGTGTGTATTTTATTAGTTTAACCCCTTATTTATAAATGGATTACCTGGCAGAAGTGAACTTCTAGGCCTCTTAGGAGCATTGGGGATCCAACTTTTGATCCATTGTTGTCGTAGTAGGATCAATATAATTAAGAAATATTTCCTTAATTCCCTATTAGTTGTTAGCCCTATTTGGACCTTCTAGAATGTGAGCCTTTGTAAAGTCCATAACAATATCATTGAGGAAAGGCAAAGAGCTTTAACCACTGTTGTAAAATCAGGCCCGACCCGTCCGGGTTGACTCGGAACCCGGCGAACTGGTCATCAAACCGATTCGGGTCAAGCATTAGACCGGTCATGCACCGATTCGGTCAAAACCCGGCCAAACCCGGTCAGGTCATGCATTTAAAAAAAACCAAATTTTTTTCATCTTGTCAGAAAAAAGTGTAGAACTCATTCTAAAAACCTTTTATAATTTTATTTGCTAGTATACTCTTCTATAATAACCTCAAATTTAAGTTTCAAACACTAAAGCAATTTGCGGAATAATAAATTAAGAGAATGTGAGATATGTCATTTTATTGTAGTTGAATTTGAAAAATATGAGTTCAATGTCATTGAGAGGTATGTTTATGAGGATTCTGAGTTGCAATTTAAATTGACATAGTAATAACGTGCATTTTTATTTATTTATGATTCATGTTTTTGAGCTTATTTAGTGAACCTTGTTTAATTTATTTTAGATATGGATAATATAATTGAATTTATATGTTCATATTTATATATACTTTTATATATCTATATATATATTTGACCGGCCTGACTAGTAACCAGTGACTTAGTACCCCGACCGTGTCGTTGCCCGGGTCGAGTTTAATAACACTGGCTTTAACCGTGACTAAGTCTGACTAGGGATTAATTATATGGCTCTAATAATTGAAGCTTGAGAATATCCAATAGGTCGACTTTCCTTAAAGCCGTAATCAGGGTCACTTATATATATATAAAAAAAAAATTTAGTTTTACCCATCGTGGTTACAACAATTATTATTTAACCCACTATGATTTGAAATTTATTACTTAGACCTGTTGTGGTTATAAGATACATCATTTAGCCGGCTTTTTGACCCTTTTGCCCCTCATTAAATAATTAATAACCAATTTGCCCCTCCCCCAGAACTATCCACCATCATGCCCCCATTTAGTCGATTAAGTTGCACTTTTAATCGACTAAATGGACTAAACTCAGAAATCATGAAACGCGAATTTTAGTCGACTAAAACTCACCTTAATCGACTACATTGTTTGCACTTTTAGTCGACTAAGCACATTATTTAGTCGACTAAAGATCGCGAAAAACCCTATATCCAGACCTCTCTTGGTCTCATTTTCATTTTATTCGAAATCAAAACTCCTCTCTTGGTCTATTTCTCTTGTTTGTCAGCTGTGAACCTTCCAATCACCCTTCCATTTCATCCCACCACCTATAAGGCATAGTAATTGTGAAATCATTGTGATTTTCCTTTATTTCTCAATTGTTTCCCCCAAATTCGAACCCAAAACCCTAAAATCCGATTCCTACCCCCAAAATTCGTGTGAAAGATGAGCTCAAGTCCAAACATGTATGTTACCATGATTTACTATGATGGAAAGCATTATGAAGGCCCCAATGGTGTTCAATTTGAAGGAAAAACAAAAATGTTGAAAATCAAACGGGGCACTACGTACAATGAGCTGAAGGGGAGGATTCACCAAAAATTGGGGCTACACGGCAGCCATGGCGTTCAACGGATGATCGCCAGGGTACAGTCTACAGTTGGTAAGGATGCTATATTCTACATTGGTAATGATATATGTGACGATGAAGATGTGGACTGTGTCATAGATGCAATTGTGGACCGAAAATTTCAAAACTTTATTGAGATATATGTTGAAATAGACTGTAGTCAATCTTCATCTTCACCTGTGCATGGAAGAAGTCAAAGTCAAGAAGACAGGAGTGGTCGGTTTATCTGCACCTGCACTGTCTTAAGTCAGATACCACTGAGGGAAATAGACGAGGATGAGGATGAGCATGACGAGGATATGGACAGTGAAGACGATGGTGAACCCGAGAGTGTTATTTCGTTGGGTGACACCTCAGATACGGACGTAGAGGGGAATTTTGACGCTGATACTAGTTCAGGAAACTTGAGTTCCCAGGTTATGCCACCGCTCCGTGTTGACCCTGTTAGTAGTGGTAAGATTGTAAATTAAAGTTTTAATTTTGCATATATATATATATATATATATATATATATATATTTGTGTTTTCTTTCGTACTAACAGATAAGTTTAAATTTGGACGTAGGTTCTGAGATTGAGCCATTTTGGAACGACAGCCCACACTATTCGTTCATTAATTGGGCTCACCCTAATGATGAGACGGAGATATTGTATGGCGACGATAACATCCACGGTGGCTGCCATTTAGGGGATCCATTATATTTGTACCAGGAGTTTCGAACTAAATCTGAAATGCAACATGCAGTCAAATTATATTGTATGAAGTCTCATCGTACTGCTGTGGTGGAAAAAAGTGATGACCATAGATTTGTGATGAAGTGTCGACACCATAATGATGGTTGTCCCTGGTACGTGCGGGCTATGTTGCCCAAGAATGGAAATAGTTGGGTTGTTAGTAAGTGGGGTAAAAAACACACCTGCCTAAACCAAGGCCTTACTCGGGACCATAGACAGCTGGATTCTGATGTAATCTGTGCAGCCATTATAAGTATGTATTGCAGAATTTTTGGTTATGGTTTAATTGTTCGGTATATTTATTGATTGTGTTGACTTCGAATTTTGTATAGGTATGTTAAAAGAAGATCCATCCACGAAACCAGTTCTTATTCAGGAGAGGGTACAAAGTTTGTATGGATACAACATATCTTATAGGAAGGCTTGGAAGGCTAAAATGAAGGCCATTGTGAAGTTGTTTGGGGACTGGGGAAAATCATATGACATCTTACCTGGTTGGCTGACCTACATGACACAGTTAAATCCTGGTTCTGTGTTCAAGATTGATACGGATCAGTGTTGTGACGAACGACGTGTCTACACCGATAAGGCTGTCTTTCGCAGGGTATTTTGGACTTTTCACCAGTGCATTGAGGCTTTCAAATATTGTAAACCCATAATCTAAATTGATGGCACGCACCTGTACGGGAAATACAAAGGTACCCTCTTGATTGCTACGTCATAGGATGGTGATGGATTCATTCTGCCTATTGCGTTTGCCATTGTTCCACCGGGTGAGAGATTGGATGATTGGTTGTGGTTTCTTAGCCAGATGCGTTTCCATGTCACACGTAGGCATGATATATGTCTAATATCCGATCGTCACCCCAGCATCATCAGGGCTGTGAAGGATCATGTCGGTTGGAAGCCTCCATTTGCGTATCACGTGTTTTGTCTTCGTCACATTGGAAGCAACTACAACACTAAGTTTAGGGACGTGGAACTGAAGAAAACGCTGATGAAACTAGGTAACCTATTTACATGAATGTGTACATGTTGTATGTAATGTTGTTTATGTATAACTCATTGCAATTTGGGTTCATTTTTTGCAGGTTACATGTGTTCGAAGATTCACTTTGATTTAAGATTTCAAGAATTTGTCGACAGTAACCCGCAAGTAGCCTCATGGATAGATCAGATTCCGAAAGAGAAATGGTGCAGGTCTTATGATGAGGAGGGCCGAAGGTTTGGTCATATGACGACTAACCTATCTGAGTGTATCAAGTCTTACGGGGTGCACGTAATTTTCCAGTAACGGCATTGGTCAAGATGACGCAAAGTAGACTTGTAGAGTATTTTGTCATGAGGCGTGAAAAGATCCAAAAAGTAAAGGACAAAGGCTGGAGAATTGCAAAAACGGTTGAGGACTTCTTACAAAAGAATGATCAGTTAACTGTCAGTCTCCGTGTCCGTGTTTTTGATAGAGACTTGCAGTTGTTTGAAGTTGAGGATGCCTACAATCAATCTACGCATGATGCCGGCGACATTATGAGGGTTGACTTGCTAAATCGTAAATGTCAATGTGGACGGTTCACGGCTAGACGATTTCCTTGTAGTCATGTGCTAGCGGTGTGCAAGGTTGAAAAATTGAACCACTATGACTATGTCGATCCTGTGTTCTCAATTACACAACTTGAGAAGGTCTATGTTGCACATTGGTTTCCAATGGGTAATGAGTTGTTGATCCCAGAAATAGATGGTCCAACTATTATCCCAAATGCATCTTTGGTTCGTGAACAAGGTAGACCGAAGTCTTCAAGGATACAGAATGAAATGGATTGGGTTGAGTCCCAACCCACAAGCAGTCAAACTAGATGTAGCACCTGCAAGCAAATTGGTCACAATAAACGTACATGTCCTATGAGGATTAATCCTAGATGAACCAATGTTGTGCATGTACTTAAGGTCTTTTGTAAGAGTTCATGTAATTCTGTTATGAATTTTGAGGTTACTTTGTGTTACTGTATAACTCATTATGTAATTTGACATTTCATTTCTAAGTCCATTATCTAACATTGGTTCATATTGATAGATTGAAACTCATAACTAATACTAATATTACCAAAAAATGAAATCACCAAGTTTCGGGGAGCGTAAACAAACGGTTTTAAGCAATACGTACCC
>NW_026896158.1:0-20234 GCF_033153095.1 Gastrolobium bilobum
ACCCTTGCAGTTTAGGGTAAGCTTTATTCGAAATAGGGAATCTTCAATTTATTGACTCTAACGGCAGATCATCTCATGATCTCTTTTACTATGCATAGATTCCCGAGTCCTTGTAAATGTCATCCCGATTTCTCCGGTTTACAGATAACCTAATCTCTCACAAAGATTTGACGAATTCCTTCAGCTTAACACCCTAGCCCTATGCTCTTTCAGGACAAGCCCAACAATGTACCTATTAGTCTCCATGTTTCAGGCAGACGATGTATACAGTCAAAGCGTGCCTTCTAGAACACAGTCTAGGTAATAACTTCTGGTCTAAGAAAAGACATACCCAAATATAAAGAGACTACTCTAATGATACTCTCAGTGAGATTTCCTCATAGAGTCTCTTTGTGGATTTGTTCAGTGCGAGCTATACCCTTATAGGTCCACCCACGACTTTAGCTAAGACATCTCCATATCTGTAGCAAATGAGGTCTTTACCTTGTATCCAAATACAAGTAGATAAGTCGTGCTAGTCTTACCCGAGATCACTGATCCCCATTCTCAGTGTCTTTAGACTAGGAACATAGAATTAGGAATAAACGTGCGGTATCCTTGAATCCTCATAATCGTGATCTCATCACAGATACTCAAGAAATACTTGTTCTATTCCAAGGGGTTTATCCAGTTTATTAATAATATATTAACAATAATATCGAGACAAAATATGAAACAAGATAAAGAGGAGTGGTTATTATTTATTTGCGACAAAAAAGTCCACATCTTATGTCCTTATTTAATCAAAAAGATTGTCTCTAGGACACCCATATACTAACATATATATATATATATATATATATATATATATATATATATATATATATATATATAGGGCTTATTATTTCTCAAGCTGCTTGAGATAATCTTATCTCCGGCTACTAAATCATAACTGTACAAATATGGATCAATAGTTATAAAGGAAGAGAGAGAAAAAGGAAATCATAATCAATAGTGAATCAATTAATATAAGAAAATAAATAAATAAACAACGTAGTTTTGGAGTAGCCGGAGATAAACTTATCTCAAACTGCTTGAGAAATATATTATATATATATATATATATATATATATATATATATATATATATATATATATATATATATATATGTGTGTAGACTTTAAGTAATAAAAATATCATTTCATATCATTTACATTTCTAGAATCCATTCTATTTTTTACATAGAGCAATGATCTCAATAGCAAGGCGGAGGTCAGGTTAACACAGATGACGCTGGATGTTAGTTGTTGCGCTTTTGCAAGGCATGTAACATAGGATGAAACACGTGGCCGTTAATTTTTTTTTTACAAAAAGATGCTTTATCAAACTAGTTTTTATTTTATTTTATTTTTTATTTTAAAAATTCAAAAACTTTTTGAAACAGATTTCTAACGGGCCGAATGTTTCTGACCAATGATCACAATATAAACAACGTTGACATTAGTTTGAAAAGAATATTAAAAGACAATTAAAAATTGACTCCATAAAAAAGTCATTATTATCATAAATTTCTAATATAACCCCATATTAAATAAAGTCAATTTAGAAGTGACGTACTAACATATCAGCATTTTTTTATTTTTTTTGTGAATACATAAACAAATAAATCAATACTAATATGAGAAAAGTAGCGCTAATAGCATGCCTAAGAACACGCCCATGATATTTTAATTGAGTTGTGTCTCCAAGGCAAATCAATCCCAATTCCTGCCACAAGTCCCCAACGCCACAATCCCAATATAATGCATTGACGTCAATTTGGGCCATCCTATTTTGCCAGCCCCAAGTCCTCCTTTATCAATGATCATGTGTTCCATTTGTACAAGACACCAAGTTCTGCGAGAGTTTACTCATAAAATCGTACATGGTTGTTGACTATCAGGTTTTGAATCCCGTATACATGGTTGTCAAACTCGCGAGTTTATTCTTAAAATCGTATGAGTTTATGCTTCAAGAACACCTCTACGATCCCGTTTATGCGTTTACTCGCTTTTGGCAAACTCGTGCGATTTTATAAGTAAACTCGCGAGTTTGACAACCATGTACACAAGATTCAAAACCTTATAGTCAACAACATGTTTATGCTTGCAGTGAAAGGATTGACATCCCTTACCGACTGATGGTGGAGGCTTGCAAGTCGATCTCAATGTCCACAAATCGGCACCGATCCAGAACACCGAAAAATGTATTTACGTTTCATTTTGCGACGTTGAATGATGTAACATCCCAGGCGCTGATGAGGGCGGGGAGTGATCGCTGGTGCGAAAGGGCATGGTGCGAAAGGGCACAAACAAGGAGCGGCTCTTGGCAGGCTTCTAGGGACGGGGGTACATGAATGAATCAAATCAACACCCGAAAGAGAGGGATTCCAGAGACTGTGCTGGTACGGGACGGTACAGTTGGGAATAACTTATAAGAATTAATTGGTACTACCTATACTAACAAGATGCATCTTCATTTCGGTTGCCCGGAACAGAAGAACTCCATAGTTAAGCGTGCTTGACTTGGAGCAATTCTGGGATGGGTGACCTCCTGGGAAGTTTTCCCGGGAAGTGTGCGAGTGAGGACAAAGCACGCTGAAAAGTCTCATGTTAGTGTGTGGGGACAGTCGTTGATCATTGCAAGTTGCCAGGCGTTACAAGTGGTATCAGAGCAGGCCTCTCTTCTAGTACGGTGTGGTTCGAGGACGAACCAGGCGGAAGCTGGTGGGCATGTAACATCCCGGGCGCTGATGAGGGCGGGGAGTGATCGCCGGTGCGAAAGGGCATGGTGAGAAAGGGCACAAACAAGGAGTGGCTCCTGGCAGGCTTCTAGGGACGGGGTACATGAATGAATCGAATCAACACTTGAAAGAGAGGGATTCCAGAGACTGTGCTGGTATGGGACGGTACAATTGAGAATAGCTTATAAGAATTAATTGGTATTACCTATACTAACAAGATGCATCTTTTTTTCGGTATCCCGGAACAGAAGAACTCCATAGTTAAGCGTGCTTGACTTGGAGCAATTCTGGGATGGGTGACCTCCTGGGAAGTTTTCCCAGGAAGTGTGCGAGTGAGGACAAAGCACGCTGAAAAGTCTCATGTTAGTGTGTGGGGACAGTCGTTGATCTTTGCAAATTGCCAGGCGTTACAAATGACCATTCAGAGAAGACGCTCACCGTGCCGGAGCTAGGGTCGCAGACTTTGAAACAGAGACAAAGAGGAAGACAAAGATGTAGACATGGAAGATGAACGTTGGAAATAATATAACCCCAACGATAAACTGACTCATAGTCAAGGGTTGATTTTGTTTTTTCATTTTCAAAATTTACAATGCCCACTTTTGTAATTTACACCAATTATTCCAACAATATTTTACTTTCTACCAAACATAGACTTTGAAAACTTAAACCAATTTTTTCTGTAATTTTTCGCCCTACCAAACAACTTTTTTCTCATTTTCCTACCAAACTCATTTTTTCACTATGTCCCTAGTAATTAGATTTTCCTGGTAAAAAATATCTTCTCTACCAAACGCTCCTAAATTTCTTTGTTCATTTTAAAATTTGGTTGTATGACTTGTTAAACTCTTTTTATGTTTTTGGACTTATATCTTATATAGTTATTTGACTTATGGGGGCGGTTATACTTATTACTAAAAAATTTTACAACTCTTATTACTAAACTAATCACCGTTGATTTTTATCAATCTAACAGTTATAATTTATGAAAAATTAATAATTAATTAATAAATGTACCTAATAAATTATAATCATTAGATAGGTGAAAATCAACGGTGATTAGTTTAATAGTAAGAGTTATAAAAATTTTCAGTTGTAAATATAACATCTCCCATAATTTATATCTTTTAAATATGAAGTTATTCATTTAATTCTGAGTAATGACTTATGTAATTCTTTTTACATGCTATATATATATATATATATATATCTATATATATATATGATACGTGTGAAGGGCCCAAATTAAAAAGAAGAGCTTGAGCACCATCTTGGGCTAAGGATTACATTGTGTAATCAGCCCAAGATGGCCCAATGTTACTGAATAGTCTATTATAGTTAGCAAGTGTATTGTATGAGTCCTTAGCAATGTGTAATATGAACCTTTAGTAGTCTGTTGCTTATGTGGCAATTGTACAAGGCAGTTACACGGTCAGCAAGATGCGTGTCCTATAGAAAGGGACTTGCATGTTATTCTGAGGTATTGAATTGAAATATACAGATTCTCGAATTTCTTTCCTCTCTTGTTTTCCATTGTTCTTTTGATTTCGCCTGAGATATCCAAATAGGATCCGCTATCCTATCATTGGTGCTTTCATCTCTTTGGAATTCAATAAGATTTCATTATGCGTGTTCAGGATCTGGCGGATGAATTTACTGCGTTCCAGACTCGTATCGATCGTAGTTTGGAGGACATGCAAGCTAGGGTTGAACAACGTTTCAATGAACACCAGAATCAATTTCTCAGTCTCTCTGTGCAAATGCAAGAAATACATGCAGCGGTGGTTGGATCCACGGCTCATGCACATGGTGCTCCTTCCGTTTCTATGCACGATTTGGGCGGAACATCACATCCGCGATTTGGTACTGACGATCCCCGTTCGTTTATGAAGTCTATTCGAATGGAGTTGCCACTCTTCAACGGAACAGATCCGAATAGTTGGATCTTCCGCGCGGAGCTTTATTTTGGTCTGCAACAAGTTCCTGATTCGATGAAGGTGAAATTGGCGGGAATGCGCATGGAAGGTCTAGCAGGTCCTTGGTTTCAGTGGTTATTCAATGGTGGTTCTGTTCAATCCTGGGAGCAATTAAAACTGGCAATTCGACAGCGATTTGGTGGCACGGCATATACCGATTTGAGGGGCGTTCTTTCGAAGCTCACACAGGAAGGAAGCTTGAATGATTATATTAAAAATTTCGAGGCATTGATCAATCAGGTCACTGATTTTTCTGACGAAATTTTAATGAGCTTCTTCGTATCTGGTTTACTTCCAGATTTACGAAGAGCTATTCAGCTCCATTCCCCCACCACTCTTCACCAGGCAATGCAGCTATCACTTACTTATGATGCTCATTTCGTGGAGTTAAGATCTTCTTTTACATCTGCAGGTAGTAAGAAGAGTTTTGTTAAGAGCTCTTATACAGTGGAGCAACCCAAACCACTGACTGCCATATTACCGAGTGACAAACCTGCCTTACCTGCTCTACCATCTAATGTTCCTTTTAAGAAATTGAGTACTGAAGATTTACGCAAAAAGAGGGAGTTAGGATTGTGCTACACTTGTGATGAGAAGTGGAATTCTCGCCATAAGTGTCCTGCCAAACTTTTCTTGTTGGTGGGTGACGTTGATGATCAATTAGAGGAACCTGAGGAACAGATTGTGTGGCAACCTGAGGTAGCACACGAAGATAGTCATGAAGCTGCCTTACATTCTTTAAAAGGGGAAATGAATCCTCGAGCCCTTCAGTTTCGGGTTACATTCAAAGGTCAGTTCATTGCCATTCTTATTGACTCTGGAAGTTCTCACAATTTTATCCAGAAACAACTAGTGGATGCTGCAGGTTTGTCTACTATAAAAGTTCCTAGAATACGTGTTTTTATGGGTAATGGGGAGTTCCTAGTGTGTGATAGGAAATGTTTGAATGTGCCATTGGTGATCCAAGGTTATAGTTTCTGTGTTGATCTGTGGGTTATCAATTTGTCTGGATTTGAAGTGATTCTGGGTATTTCTTGGCTGAGTAATTTGGGCAGGGTCATTCATGACTATTCTGAGTTGTCTATGGAGTTTGTGTATCATGACAAAAGGGTGATTTTGCATGGAGACTTCATTGGTCGAAAGGAGAAAACTGTTGTTCCACAATGTTTAACATTCACAGGTGAAGTGATGCAGTTGGTTCCTGGTATTGTACCTGAATTGTTGGCCTTGAAGGATAAAATTCCTGTTGCTGTGTGGGAGATTTTGTTACAGTTTCAATCAGTTTTTCAATTACCTCAAGGGCTGCCACCTTCGAGGAATTGTGATCATGCAATACATTTAGTTGCAGGAGCTCAACCAGTCAATGTGAGGCCATATCGATATGCTCACCATCAAAAGGAGGAAATTGAAAAGCAAGTTTCAGACTTATTGGCTTCTGGCTTCATTAGGGAAAGTAGAAGTCCCTTTTCTTCTCCTGTCTTGTTGGTTAAAAAACATGATAATTCTTGGCGAATGTGCATTGACTATAGGGCTTTGAACAATATTACAATCAAGGACCGTTTCCCCATCCCTACCATAGATGAGTTATTGGATGAACTTCAAGGAGCAAGGGTGTTTACCAAGCTTGATTTGAGGAGTGGCTATCATCAGATTTTACTAGTTCCTGAGGATACATCCAAAACCGCATTTAGAACTCATGAGGGGCATTATGAGTTCTTGGTAATGCCTTTTAGTTTAACCAATGCACCCTCCACCTTCCAGGAAGCCATGAATCACATGTTTAAACCTTATCTCCGCAAGTTCATCATTGTTTTCTTTGATGATATCCTTATATATAGTGGATCAATGGGGGATCATTATAATCACCTTGTCTTAACTTTAAGTTGTTTGCAGGAAAATCTCTTCATGGTTAAAGTCAGCAAGTGCTCCTTTGCATTGAACGAAGTGGAGTATTTAGGCCACTTGGTTTCGGGTTCTGGTGTGAAGGCTGACCCAAAAAAAATTGAGGCAATGCAAAACTGGCCCCTACCAAAAACCATCAAACAATTGAGGGGATTTATTGGTCTCACAGGTTACTATCGAAGGTTTATTAGGCATTATGCTTCTATTGCCTCTCCTCTCACAGACATGATGAAGAAGGATGCATTTTTCTGGTCAGAAGAGGCTGCTACGGCTTTTGAAGTTCTCAAAAAGGCAATGACAGAGACTCCAATCTTGATTCTTCCTGATTTTTCCTCTCCTTTTATTGTTGAGACCGATGCTTCAGCTATAGGAATAGGAGCTGTTCTGAAACAACAGAATCATCCTATAGCCTTTTTCAGCAAAAAACTTGGGCCAAGGATGCAGGTTGCTTCCACATATGTCAGGGAGCTGTATGCTTTGACCGAAGCTGTTAAGAAGTGGAGACACTATCTGCTAGGTTCTAAGTTTATAATTCGCACAGATCACAGAAGCTTGAAGGAGTTGCTCACGCAAACTGTGCAAACTAATGAACAGCAGAAATATGCCTACAAACTTATGGGATATGATTTCACCATTGAGTATAAGCCAGGCACAACTAATGTAGTGGCTGATTCCTTATCTAGATGCTTTGAAGAGGAACCTGCGGGTATGAATTTCACCCTGCTGACTGAAGTCACATTTCCTTTAATCGATCAGATTAGAGCTGAAAATGACTCTGATCCTGCGTTGAAGGATATTCGAGTGAAACTGCAGAATAATGAGTTGACCAATGCTGATATAACTGATAGGAATGGTATCTTGTACCATAAAAATCGTTATTTGCTTAGTGTAACTTCTGCTTTGAAAAATCTTATCCTACAGGAAGCACATTCCACTTTGACAGGAGGTCATGCTGGAATTACTCGAACATTCCTCCGGCTGTCTGCTTCCTTTTATTGGAAGACTATGAGGAAAGATGTTCAGGACTTTGTTGCTAAGTGTTCTACTTGTCAAATGATCAAAAATACCACTTCCCCTCCTTTGGGGCTGCTCCAACCCTTACCTGTTCCTGATGGAGTCTTTGAAGACTTGACTATGGACTTCATCACTGGTTTACCTTGGTCTAAAGGATTCAATGTAATACTAGTAGTAGTAGACCGTTTAACAAAGTTTGCGCATTTCGGTGCTTTGGCTACTCCTTACACTGCTACCAAAGTAGCTTCATTGTTTTGTGATATGGTGATCAAATTGCATGGTTTCCCTAATACCATAGTCTCTGACAGAGATTCAATCTTTTTGAGCCATTTTTGGACTCAGTTGTTCAAGAACAGTGGTACTAAGTTGAGGACTAGCACTTCCTACCATCCCCAAACAGATGGACAATCGGAGGTCACCAACCGTTACTTGGAGCAGTACCTTAGAGCATTTTGTCATGAGGAAAATCATAAATGGGCATTGTATCTAGGATGGGCTGAGTACCATTATAACACAGCTGTCCATTCTTCAATTGGAATGACCCCTTTTCAAGCCTTATATGGAAAAGTTCCATCTATGATTCCATCCTACAGTAAAGGGTCAGTGCGTGTGGAGGCTGTTGATGCCACTTTAAGTCATAGGGATGACTTGCTGAGGTACCTTAAGCATCAGCTGCAGGGTGCTCAAAATAGAATGAAAGTTCAATCTGATAAGCACAGGAAGGATGTTATTTTATCAGTAGGTGATTTGGTGTTGGTGAAGTTGCAGCCTTATAGGCAAATCACTCTAGCTAAGAGACAGTGTCAGAAACTTTCCAAGCGATACTTTGGCCCCTATCCTATTGTTCGAGTGCTAAGTCCTGTAGCTTACAAAGTTGGGCTACCTGACAGTTGTCGCATCCACTCTTCTTTCCACATCTCAGTGCTCAAACCGTTTAAAGGGGATAGTTCCACTACTGCCGTCCCATTACCTGAACTTACCAAGGAGAACCAACCAGTCCAGGTCCCATTGGCTACTGTTATGTCCCGAGTTATTCCAGTAGGACCAGAGCAACACAGACAGTGGCTTATTCAATGGACCAGCTCACTTCCTGAAGATGCTACATGGGAGTATGAAGATGATCTTCTCAGGTTTTATCCAGAATTTCCATTACCTCAGCTGAACCTTGAGGACAAGGTTCTTATTGCAGCAGGGGCTAATGATACGTGTGAAGGGCCCAAATTAAAAAGAAGAGCTGGAGCACCATCTTGGGCTAAGGATTACATTGTGTAATCAGCCCAAGATGGCCCAATGTTACTGAATAGTCTATTATAGTTAGCAAGTGTATTGTATGAGTCCTTAGCAATGTGTAATATGAACCTTTAGTAGTCTGTTGCTTATGTGGCAATTGTACAAGGCAGTTACACGGTTAGCAAGATGCGTGTCCTATAGAAAGGGACTTGCATGTTATTCTGAGGTATTGAATTGAAATATACAGATTCTCGAATTTCTTTCCTCTCTTGTTTTCCATTGTTCTTTTGATTTCGCCTGAGATATCCAAATAGGATCCGCTATCCTATCAATATATATATAAAACTTTGTATCTTGATCTTAAGTAATAAAAAATTTACCTTTCATGTCATGGTTATAATTTATATTTTTCCCATCCATTCTATTTTTACATAAAAATTCGATTTTCACAATATTAATCTTAATCGCAAGGTGGAGGTAAGGTCAGCATAATGACGCTGGAAGTAAGTTGTTGCTCTTTTCCAAGGCATGTAGAATACGATGAAACACGTGGTCGTTAAGCTTTTTTACAAAGCATGCTATATCAAATGAGTTTTTATTTATTTATTTATTTATTTTAAAAATTAAAAAACTATTTTTCGAAACGGATTTCAAACGAGCGGAATGTTTCTGACCAATAAAACACCAATGATCACAATATAAACAACGTTGACATTATTTTGAAAAGAATATTAAAAGAATTAAAAATTGAATCAATAAAAAGTCATTATTATCATAAATTTCTAATATAACTCCATATTAAATAAAGTCAACTTAGAAGTGGATACCAAAAATAAAATGTCAACTTAGAAGTGACGTACTAACATATCAGCATTGTTTTTTTTTTTGTGTGAATACATAAATAAATAAATCAATAAATCAATACTAATATGAGAAAAGTAGCGCTGATAGCATGCCTAAAAACACGCCCATGATATTGTAATTGATTTGTGTCTCCAAGGCAAATCAATCCCAATTCCTGCCACAAGTCCCCAACACCACAATGCCAATATAATGCATTGACGTCAACTTGGGCCATCCTATTTTGCCAGCCACAAGTCCCTCCTTTATCAATCCCAATGATCATGTGTTCCTTTTGTACAAGACACCAAGTTCTGGATCATTGCACCCAACACAATGAGCAACTGAAATTGCTCTTATTTGAAAACCATAAGGGCTTAGCCTAGGAGTCTCAGACCTACACTCTACTAAGACTACAACATGGAAACCTGGTTTCTGATCCTAGTTTCTTTCTGTTTCTGTGTGCTTATCAGGGCCATCCTCTGCCTTTATTCATCCACCACCAATACCAACAGCAACAAAAACAAAAGCATCAAAATCCCACCAGGACCTCCGTTCATCCCCATCATCACAACCATCTTATGGCTACGAAAACTCTCAAATCTTGAGCAAGTTCTTCGAGGCCTCCACGCCAAATATGGTCCCATCATCAGTATCCGAGTTGTCTCCCGTCCATCCATATTCATCCGCGATCGAACCCTCGCCCACCACGCCTTAATCCAAAACGGTTCTCACTTCTCCGACCGCCCCAAACCTCTTCCCACAGTAAAAGTCTTCACCAGCGAAAAACATAACTTCAGCACCGCCTCCTACGGCCCCACATGGCGCATCCTCCGCCGCAACCTCACCTCCGAGATACTTCACCACTCTCGGGTCAAATCCTTTTCCTGTGCCCGCAAGTGGGTCCTGGAAACCCTCCTCGCGCTATTGAAATCCGATTCGGAATCAAACGATTCTATACGGGTCAAGGACCACTTTCAATATGCCATGTTCTGCTTGCTTGTGTTAATGTGTTTCGGTGAAAGAGTTGACGATAAGAAAGTCAAAGACGTCGAGCGTGTCCAGCGCAAACTGCTTCTCAACCTTCATAGATTCAACATGCTAAATGTGTGGCCAAAACTCACTGCGATTTTGTTCCGCAAACGTTGGGAGGAGTTGTTGCGACTTCGTAAGGAGCAAGAAGATGTGTTCGTTCCGCTGATACGAGCGAGGAAGCAAGCTAAGGAGGGTAAAGTAAGCGATGACGTAAACGCTGTCGTTTCGTACGTGGATACTTTGTTGGATTTGGAGTTGCCTGAGGAGACACGCAAGTTGAACGAAGGGCAAATGGTTAGCTTGTGTTCGGAGTTTCTGAACGCGGGAACGGATAATACTTCCACTGCATTGCAATGGATTATGGCGAATTTGGTGAAGTACCCGCATGTGCAAGAGAAGCTTGTGGAGGAGATTAGGGAGCTGGTGGGTGATAGAGAGGAGAAGGAAGTGAAAGAGGAAGATTTGGTGAAAATGGGGTATCTCAAAGCTGTGATTTTGGAAGGGTTGAGGCGTCACCCACCGGGGCACTTTTTGTTGCCACATGCGGTGACTGAGGATGTTGTTTTCAAAGGTTACTTGGTGCCTAAAAATGGGACTGTGAATTTCTTGGTGGCAGATATTGGGTGGGACCCAGAGGTTTGGGAAGATCCTATGGCGTTCAAACCAGAGAGGTTCTTGAACCAGAACAAGGCTCAAGTTGAGGCGTTTGATTTAACTGGAAACAAAGAGATCAAGATGATGCCGTTTGGAGCAGGGAGGAGGATGTGTCCTGGCTATAATTTGGCAATGCTCCATTTGGAATACTTTGTTGCCAATTTGGTTTGGCGTTTTGATTGGAAGGTTTCGGAAGGAGGTCATGTTGATTTGACAGAAAAAAAGGAATTCACTACGGTCATGAAAAATCCATTGCATGTTCATATTTCTCCAAGGATCTAGACTCTATGTAAATAAGTTATCGGTTGATGGAAATAATTCCATGTATAGTGACCCCTCACAAGTTAGCTGTTTTCTTTTTGGACCTAATGAAATGTTACATAATATTTTATGAATTTTTTAAATTCCATTAGCCATCTATAGACTCGAAATTGAATAATAGGACATGCAGACATACACATAAGATCATATACTTATATATTTATCTAGAAAGACGCAAGGTTATGCAGGATTAATTATTTTAGATAAGAATGCTTGAATCAATTTTGTACCGTTGGATCTGTATAACGAAGTTCTCATATAAATGAACAGAACAATAGAATACTTCTCCCAAATCTATCAAATTATGTCCAATTTTGAGTACACTTTAATATGATTTCGTGTAATTCCGATTATTGAAAAATGTTACTTTATAATATAACTATTCGCTTTTGCTCTTCTTAGTTGAGTCTAATTGATATATTATCTTTGTGTATTTAACTATTCACTATCTTAGCTTTGTACATGCTGAATCTCTTTAGAATCTTCTCAATGTATTTTTCTTGACTCAGCCACAGTAGCTTTTTAGGTCGGTCTTGGGTAATTTTGATTCCGAGTGTCTACTTGTAGGGCCGATGTCCTTCATCGCAAAGGACGAGCTTAACGCCTTCATTAGGGCGACTATCCTCGTCTTGTCTTGCCTTACAATTAGCATGTCGCCAAAATAAAACTGCAAAAGTAGAAAATCTCTAGCTTTATACTTCTTGACAAACATACAGAGGTCGGCTTCAATCTTCACAAACTTGTTCAGTTATAAAGGATTCAAATTTTTTGTACCACTAACGAGAGCTTTTTTTAAGCCATATAGGCTCTTTTTCAAATGGCAGACTAAATCTTCTTGTCCCGGAGTTTGGAACCTTTCAGATTGCTCTATATATATATATATATATCTCTTCTTCTAGGTCTCCGTGAAAGAATGTGTTCTTCACATCTATTTGTTATACTTCGAGCTCCATTGAAGTCGTCATGGCTAACACGGTTCAGACCGAAATCATTTTCACCATCAAAGAAAAATCTCTTCAAGTTAACTCCTTTATTTTGATTATAACCTTTCACTGTAATCCGAGCTTTGTATCTCGGTTTCTAGCCATTTTCTTCATGCTTAATTTTGTAAATCCACTTGTTCTTTAGAGTTCGTCTTCCTTGAGGCAACACGGTTAATTTATAAGTCAATTTTTCATGCAAGGACTTTGTCTCCTCCTAGATTGCCTTTTCTCATTCTTCCTTATCTGAGCTCATCATAGCTTTGTGGTTTTTCTTCTTTAGCAACAACATTATATTCATCAGAAAGGTACCTTGTAGAAGGTTGTCTCACTCGTGTAGAGTATTTGGGTTGTTCTTCAGGTTGAGAATCCGAATCATCATGCTCATCTTGGACTTCATTATCTCGGATCTTAACATCAACTTCAATAGTTGGCTGTTCATGTTGCTGGTCATCTTCATCATTTTCTTGATTTTCTCCCCCTGCTTCAGCTCAAACTAGAGGGACGGGTTTTTTGTAACACCCCGTGTGCACCCGGTGTATTAAACATACATATGGAGTAGCGCTGCTAAATAAATGCAGAAGCTAACTTTTTCTTTTTGTAAGAACCTGCACCGTTAATTAAGGAAATTAATTAATCAATTATGTTAAAATAGGAAATGATTTCATAATTGAACCTAATAATTATTAAGAGGCTTTAATAATTATGATAAGTGATTAAGAATGCTGAAAGTCGCTTTTCGGAAGAAAAGTGCAGATACCGGTTCTGCTAGTCGGTACAAATGCGTACCGAAAAAGTATCCCAGAAAATTAAAGTAAGTGCATGATAATTACTAGAATAATATGTAGGACTTGTAAAACGAGTTTCAAGTTAAAATAATGAGAACTGGTGCCAGAAACTGATACTGGCTATGAAAAGCGCGTACCGGAAAGGTGCTCCGAAAAATAAAATAAAATATGATAATTCTTGTAAAATTGAGTAGGTTAAGAATCCAAAGTTTGGGATTAAAATGCTAAGCGTAGCAATTAAAGTTAATACTGCGTGTTTTATTCTTAAGTGGCTATATAAGTGCATTTTGCACAAAACCCTAGATAACCACCAGCTGCTACGTGACTCTTTTGGAGGGGCTGGACTAATGCTACTGTTCCATTGCCTTCTTACTCCATTTCTTGCTCCAAGTTGTCACCTTTACACCATCTCTTCATCTCTAAACACCACCACCTTGGGTGGGTTGGTCTTGTGAGGTTGTGAGTGACTTCCTTGCTGAGTTGTAGCTTCTGGTTGAGGGTGAGGAGGTGCTGACTTTGAGAGTTGGTTTGTGGGAGCTTGGAAGTGGTATTTTGAGCTTCAAGTGTGAACCTTTGTGAAGAAAAACCTAGACTTGTTGCTCCATTTTCGTGTCCTTGTGTGGTCTGAACTTTGAGGCTTGTTGGAGAGCTCCAAGAGCACCTCTTGGTTCTGTTTCAAGCTTGGGTAAGTGGCTCTATCATTGAACTTGAGTTTAAGTGTCTAAAAATGGAACCTTGATGCATGTTATGGGCTTAAGATGATAACCTAACGTTGGGTAATGTCAAACACACCTAGGAATGCATGTTTAGGCTCCTGTAATCGATAAAAGTTGGACCTTTAAGCTGGAATTTCGCGAAATGCAGAATCTGGGTTCTGTCGCAAAATATCCGGATATTTTGTTGTGAATATCCGGATATTGATATCCAGATATGGATATCCGGATATTGATATGCGGATATGGAGTTCTGGATATCCGGATATTGATATCCGGATATGGCCAGTGAGATATCCGGATATTGATATCCGGATATGCCTCTGACGAATATCCAGATATTCTGAGATTTCGTAGAACAGTAGTTGTGCTGTGTGTACAGTAGGCTATTGGGGGTTTGTGGACCCTAGATTGATGAAGTCAGAATCATGTGATTAAGGGCTTATGGCTTGTGTGAAGCCTTAAGACGTAAAACGTAATGGAAAGGTGCATGTTTATTGATATATTATAGGTCCATAACAGATTGTGAATCTGCTGTGTTTGGACTTTGAGCTGTGGACTCTTGGCTTTGGGTGTTAGGTTGCAAGGTAAGCTTTCGTGTCCTTGGTTTAGCCATGTTGTGGTTCCACCATGTCCCATGGGGGTATAGTTATATGCATGCTGTGTTACATGCTTTTGATGTTTTGGAAATCCTGTTGAGCTGTTATATGCTAGTGCTTTTATGATATGCATGTGGTGTTCCACCTATACGGTAAGCCTGAGTATGTAGTACATACAATATGGTGAGGCTGTGGGTGAGGTGCAAGCGGTGTTCCTTGTACTACATGTAGGTATAGACGTATTCCTGCATTTCTCTGGCCAGTAGAATAGTGATAAACACACATGGCATGAATATCTGTTGCACTGCATAGTTTTGAGAACTTATGTTGAATTAATGCTTTTAGAACGTATATTGCACATGTAAGTGAGCTTGGGGTGGAAGATCCTTGAGGACCCCTTGTCTTACTGAGATTTCTAGTTTAGAGATCTCACCCCACGTTTGGGGAATGCTTATTTCAAGATCAGGTAATGTGGGGGTTGAGGCCCCAAGCGGCAGGAGGCCGGAGCTGAGTTAGATATTGATGATATTACATGCTGACATGTTGGAAGCTGGTTATGCTTGCTGCTTTTATGCGTTTAGCTTCATTTTATGATTTTGGATTATCTTGTTGAGGCTCTGTCGTTTATGTTGTTGATTTGGTGAGCATGGGGATTGTCCATGCCACGTAGACTTGTTATGTCTTGTTTTAGTTGGAGTTGTAATAATGTATCAGGATTATTGTCTGGATTACGTGATGTAATGCCGTGACTTTAGATACTCACTTTATTTATATATTGAGGTATTTCAGTAGATGTCTTATTGCAATTTACATATTGGCATTGTTTTTATGAAATTGATTAAGTAATCAACTTGGCTAAGTATGATGACGTCATAATTGAAAAGAAAAAGATATTCCGTATTTTTAATTAAGCGCAACTTAATACGATAATATGATAACATTACCGGGTATACACAGGGTGTTACATTTTATGGTATCAGAGCGACGGTTCTAGGGAAAAGCCTGTATGTATTGCAATGATTAAGATGTTTGGTTGTGTCTGTCTTGTGTGTTTGCTCCGTTGGGCTTTATTATGATGATGCATATGTGATCACACTGCGTGGGCCTGATCAACTCATAATGTGTGTAACTTGTGCAAGAGTCATGGTAATACCCAGGAGAACACGAGAGACTGTTGAGGGTCAATCCGACCCAAATCCTAACTGCATTGGCTGAGATGCATGAGGCCACTAGATTGGCCAACGTGGCAATGATGAACGCTGCTAGAGAAGCGAACCAGAAGGCCACGGAGGATGCTCTTGAGGCAAATCGGTTGGCGAACATGCCTTGATGAGGGCCATGTTGGAGGAGATGAGAGTGGGTCCAGCTGTTGGTCAGTTCCCACCGCCACCACCTCCACCGCCACCACCGCCGCCTCCACCTAGTGTTCAGGATGAGACCCTGAGTCACATTGGTAGTGCTACACATGATGTTGGGGTGATGGAACCCTTTGTGGAGCCCACTGAGGACAGAGATACGATTGATCGCCGGCTAAATGCTTTCCGTAAGGATAAGCCACCTACTTTCGATGGGTCTTATGATCCCATTGCTGCTGCAAGATGGCTTCAGGCGCTAGACAAGATCTTTTGGGGTCATGCAGTGTTCCGATCCGCAGAAGTTGATGATCGTTACTTACATGCTAGAGGGCGATGCCCATGAGTGGTGGACGAACACTTCTCATGTCTACGAGATGCAGGGCCATGTGATGACTTGGCCATTCTTCGAGGATTGTTTTCTGGGTCACTACTTCCCCTACGATGCGCAGGAGAGGAAGCAAGGAGAGTTTGACAGGTTGGTTCAGGGCTCGTTGTCTGTTGACGAGTACCTGGCCAAGTTCAATGAGCTGGTGAAGTTTTCACACTTCAGGATAGCGAGGCCTACTCCTACATTCTTGGCTGCTAAGTTCCACAGAGGACTTAGTGAGGATATTGCTGGTTACCTTGCTGGTTCTGCTTCGAGAGACTTTGCGACACTGGTTCAGCAGTGTCGTGATATTGAATATTTCTACAACACGAGTAAGGCCAAGAGGGCCAAGATAGCCGAGACGACGATGAAGGTAGCTGGTAGTTCCACTTCTTGGAGAGACAGGAAGTTTGGGAACAAGGGAAAAGGAAAGCAGATGGCAACTCGGCAAGCGCCGAATCAGTTCAAGAGGACTTCTGCTCAAGGGAGTGCAGCGAGACCTCTTACTCCCAGGTGTTCGGGATGCGGGAAGACTCATTTTGGATTGTGTTCTACCGGTCAGTTGATTTGTTTTCAGTGTGGCAAGGAGGGCCACTTCTCCAGAGATTGTCCGTCGGCGACAGCGAGAGCGGCAGCAGTTCAGGCAGTGCCGCTACAGATGGTTCCCCTTCCACCTACTTCGGCACCGACAGTGCCACCGTCTACAGGACGTGCTTATACTCTGGATTGTCAGCAGTCGGATCGATCTCCGAACCTAGTCAGAGGTACTGTACTATTGGTGCATCATCTGTTGATGTCTTGTTTGACTCTAGGGCTACGCATTCGTTTGTTGCAACCCCGATTGCTGTGGGGCTTGAGTTACCCATGTCTGTGCTTTCTCCACCGTTGCGGGTGACCACCGCCACCGGAGAAAAAGTGTGATTCTACCACTATACATCAAGATGTCGTGTTTCAGTGGGAGGGCCGTGAGTGCTCGGTAGATCTGATAGGATTGTCGATGGCCAACTTGAAGGTTATTCTGGGCATGGATTGGTTGTCCAGGAACTGTGCATTGATTGACTGTTGTGCCAAGCGTGTGGTGATGTCTCTGTGTGACTCCACAACCAGTTCCTCATCGTACATTCGTTGCTGCAGGCTAGGAGAGCCTTGAGAGCAGGGGCATTTAGTTATGTCATGTTGGGAGGTTTGGTGAGTGGTACACAGGAGGATATCATTGGCATTCCTGTGGTGAGGGAGTTCCTCAAGGTGTTTCCTGAGGAGATTCCTGAGTTTCCGCCATAGAGGGAGATAGAGTTCTCCATAGATCTGTTGCTTGGTGTGGGGCAATTTCTTTAGCTCCATACCGGATGTCGCCACCGGAGTTGGCAGAGCTGAAGAAGCATATTGAGGATCTTTCAGCAAAAGATTTCATTAGACCGAGTGTGTCTCCTTGGGGACCACCGGTTATCTTTGTGAAGAAGAAGGACGGGACAATGCGATTGTGCACCGACTACAGGCAGCTGAACAAGGTGACAATCAAGAAAAAGTATCCCCTTCCTCGGATTGATGATCTATTGGATCAGCTCAGGGGTGCTTGCGTGTATTCTAAGATTGATCTCCAGTCCGGATACCATTAGATTCGGGTGAAGCCGGAGGATGTCCTGAAGACCGCATTTCGCTCGAGATACGGTCATTTTGAGTACTTGGTGATTCCGTTCGGTCACACCAATGCACCTGCTGTGTTCATGGATTACATGAACCAGATTTTCTAGCCGTACCGGGATCAGTTTGTGATCGTCTTCATTGACGACATTTTGATTTACTCCAAGATGGAGGAGGAGCATGTGGAGCATTTGAGAACTGTTCTGGAAGTGCTAAAGGAGAAGAAGCTGTATGCGAAGCCTTCCAAATGTGAGTTTTGGCTCAAGTCTGTGAAGTTTCTTGGGCATGTTATTTCTGCTGTAGGAGTTGTAGTGGATCCGAACAAGATCGAGGCCGTACTGGATTGGGAGAGACCCAAGACAGTTACGGAAGTGAGGAGCTTTCTGGGTTTGGCAGGTTACTATCGAAGGTTCTCCACGATGGTTCTCCCTATGACTCGCCTTACTCGGAAGGAGACTCCATTTGTCTGGACTCACGAGTATGAGGAGTGCTTTCAGGAGTTGAAGGAGAGATTGACTACTGCACCTGTGTTGGTTCTTCCTGATCCTGCACTCGAGATTGAGCTTTACACCGACGCCTCCGGGTAGGGGCTAGGGTGTGTGTTGATGCAGTTGGGCAAAGTGATTGCCTATGCTTCGAGGCAGCTGAAGCCTCATGAGGAGAACTACCCTACTCATGACTTGGAGTTGGCTGCTATTGTGTTTGCTTTCAAGATTTAGAGGCATTATCTTTTTGGTTTGAGGTTTCTGGTGTTCAGTGACCACAAGAGTTTGAAGTATCTTTTCGATCAGAAAGAGTTGAACATGAGGCAGAGGAGATGGATGGAGTTCACGATTGTTTGACACTATTCTGACTCCGGTGTTCAATAGGCCAAATTCAAGTATACTCAGGCCAACAGTGGAGGCAAACAATTTTCTGCCGAAGCCATCTTTGATTACTTTGGTGGAGAGGGCTCAATTTTCTGGTGCTGAGGAGGAAGACCCTCATGAGTTCATAGATCGATTTCTGATGATCTGTGACACTACTAAGCACAATGGAGTGTCTGCTGATGCTATCAGGCTCCGACTGTTCCCTTTTGTTGTTAAGGGAAGAGCTCTCAGATGGATAGAAAGGCAACCAGCTAATAGTATCATGACATGGGAAGACTTGTCAACAAAGTTCTTTGCCGAGTTCTTTTCTATGGAGAAGTACAACCAGCTGGTGAATGAGATCACAAACTGGCAATTTTCTTTAATGGCATCTCTCCTGAAACAAGGCTGGTGATTAATAGTACAGCTGGAGGTTCTATTCGGCAGAGTACATCTGAACAAGCTATTGACTTGATCAAGAAACTGGCAAGAAATGAGAATGAGATTTTCCCAGTTCAAGCAAGAAGAGGAGTGATAAAGCTGGAAAACAATGAGGCTATGCTTGCCGAACAAAAGTTGTTATCCAAAAAGTTTGACAGCTTGAATGAGAAGTTTGAGAAATTGCAAGTGTCCAAGGTTCAATCAACTTCTATGATGTGTGAGTACTGTAGAGAGGCTCACGAGTCTATTGAATGCCCTACTCTAATGGGTGATAATCCACAACAGTTGCAAATAAATGGGGTTTGGTATGAGCAGAAGCCCCAACAAAATTTTCCAAGAAATCAGAATTTTCCTGGCGGAAATAATTTTCAGAGGAGAGGTCAAGGAGGTGGTCTTGACTATAGTTCCAACAACTATCTGCAACCTCCTCCTATTCCACAGAAGGAACCTTCTGATTTGGAGAAGTTAATTGGACAAATGGCTCAACATTCTAATGCTTTCATAGAGGAGACTAGAGCCAATACCAAGAACATAAATGCTTTCATGGAGGAGACTAGAGAAAATACCAAAAACACCAATGCCTCTATTAGGAACTTGGAGAATCAAATTGGCCAACTGGCTAAGGAATTTGCGGAAAGAGCTCCAGGTACCTTCCCTAACAATACAGTTACTAATCTCAAGGAGGATTGTATGTTTGTCATAACTAGAAGTGGTAAAGTGGTGGCAGCTCCAGAAAAGCCAAGCACAAATATGGAAGCTAATGAGAAG
>NW_026896159.1:0-20561 GCF_033153095.1 Gastrolobium bilobum
AGAATTAATTCCTTTCAGCCACCTTTTACTCTTTTCCATTTTCTTGCTTTCTTTTCTTTTTCTTTTATAAGGGCATAGATGAATTTTTCATCCCTTAATTACTTGACCTTTGTGGAGCTTACCTTAATTTCTTTATTTTATTTTTAACACATTCAGTGATTCAATCTCAGTCAAGGTAAGTCACATGGACATAGGCTAAGCTATAATTCAGGCATAAGTCATTTATCAACAAATAAGTTCAGGCTCAAAGGGGCTAGCAAGGGAAAATTTCATACAGGTGGACTATTTTGGCCATAAGCTAATAAGAACAAAATGCCTTTATCATATCAATCAATGCATGCATAACAGAGAAACAGATCAAGTTCTAGAGTATTACAATAGTGAGGCCTCTCAACAAAAATTTCAGTGTTTAGGCTCAAACCTCACAGTTATGGTATCAATGCAAACTCAAGAAAATTTACCTCAGACATTATCAGAATTTCACAATATTAATTCAGACAAACGAGCAATTATACAATCCAATTATGGCTATGCAATGTCATGCCAGAAAGTCATACAATATATTCCAAGAATTCAGTCAAGCACATTAACTATATAAGCACATTTTAAACCTGAGAATTGCTTGAAAAACATTTTCCAATTTTTTTTTTAGGGTAAAAATAAAGAGCACACAAAAATAACTAACAAAATTAACTAAGAAAATTTGAAAGAGTTAGAATATCTCCCCTGATAGGAGAATTGCAGTTCTAAGGTGCAAGCCTACCATTCCCAGATTTAGAGAATTGCTGTCCTCAGCAATAATTAGACCACAAGAAGGAATAAAAACCTGCACAATAGAACAAACAGTGGCATATAGAAGAAACTATAATGCGCACATTAAAACATCAGAGAAAAATATACTAACACAAAGTAACTAAAAAAAAAAAATACGAAACAGAAAAATAAACTGATATACAAAATCTCCGTCAACAAGGAGATATAATCAACCCTCCATGTCATCCCCTTCAGCAGCGCGTGATGACTCAGCAAATGGAGGATCTGGTGGTACTGGATGCCTTGGTGTATGAGACCACCATTCCCAGATTTGTTCCAAACCATGAAGCCATGTTAAGAACTCTTTGAAGCTTTGGTTTTTCTGAGAGATAGAGTCTCGGTGTCTCTTGTCAAACTTCAGCTCCCGGTGTCTCTTCCAACTCATATCAAAGAGTTTCACCACTTCCTTTCTCAGTAACTTCTTTCGTATAGGATGACGCTTCCTTTGGGGTTTTCTCCCATGTTTGTCATCATCTTCATTGAGAATTTTGTTGGTATGGGAAAAAGGATCTTTATTTTTCAATTCAGTTTCCTCTTCCTTCAGTGCTTCAATCACCGCCTCCTTATTACCCAAGAAGACATTTTTTTGAGGTTGAGGAAGTTCCTTCAAATCCACCTTCATGGCACCATCTTCCTTGACATCATCCGCTACACTTTGTTTTTCCTTTAAGACTTAATAACTAAAACAATCGTCTTTGTGAGAAGACTGTTTTAGAGAATCAAAGACGTTGATGGTAACGGTCTCATCATTCATCCTTAGCTCAAGCTTCCCGTTTTCAAAATCAATCAGTGCCCGAGCAGTGGCCAAGAAAGTTCTACCCAGCAAAAGAGGCATCTCAGCTCCCCCTTCCATGTCCAACACTACAAAACCAGCAGGAAAGATGAACTTGTCCACCTTCACAAGAACATCTTCAATAATACCACTAGGCTTCCTCAAAGACTTATCAGCAAGTTGAAGAGATGCCAAAGTGGGCTTCAACTCGGTGATCCCCAGGGATTTACAAATAGAAAAGGGCATCAAATTAATGCTAGCCCCAAGATCGCATAATGCTCTGCCAATTTTTGTGTCCCCAATTTTAATAGGAATTTTGAAACTCCCTGGATCACTGAGTTTGGGTGGGAACTTCTTCTGTATGATGGCACTACACTCTTCAGTGAGTGTTACAGTTTGGCATTCCTGCAGCTTATGCTTTCTTGATAACAAGTCCTTCATGAACTTGACATAATTAGGCATGCAAGCCAGAGCTTCAGCAAAGGGAATGTTGATATGCAATTTCTTGAATATATCCAGAAATCTTTCATAATGCTGTTTTTGAGCATCTTTCTTAAACCTTTCTGGATAAGGTGCCATTGCCCTCACATATTCTGGTTTCAGTTCAAACTTCTTCTTTGCAACTGGCTTGTCCACTGCAGCAGGTTTTTCAATTTCTTTTTCTTTTTCTGGCTCACCTACAGTTTCCATCTTCTTTTCAGCTTTCACATTTATGCTCGGATTTTCTGGAGCTGCTATCACTTTACCACCTCTAGTGGTGACAAACATACAATCCTCCCTTGGATTGGTGACTGTGTTACTAGGGAAATTACCTGGAGTTCTATCAGCAACTTGCTTGGCCAGCTGACCAATTTGATTCTCTAGATTTCTGATCGAAGCACTCATGTTTCTGGTATTAGCCCTAGTCTCTTCCATGAAAGCATTTGTGTTTTTGGTATTGGCTCTAGTCTCCTCCATAAAAGAATTGGAGTGTTGAACCATTTGTCCAACTAACCTCTCCAAATCAGAAAGTTCCTTACAATATTTCTGCCAGGAGAATTCTGATTTCTTTGAAAATTTTGGAGTGCAGAAAGTTGTTTGAACTATAATCAAGACCACCTCCTTGACCTCTCCTCTGAAAATTATTTCTGCCAGGAGAATTCTGATTTCTTTGAAAATTTTGTTGGGGCTTCTGCTCATACCAAACCCCATTCACTTGCAACTGCTGTGGATTATCACACATTAGAGTGGGACACTCATTAGACTTATGAGCTTCCTTACAATATTCACAAACCACAGGAGTTGATTGAACCTTGGACACTTGAAATTTTTCAAACTTCTCACTCAAGATGTCAAACTTCTTGGACAACAGCTTTTGTTCGACAAGCATAGCATCATTGCTTTCCAGCTTTATCACTCCTCTTTTTATATGAGCTGATACGCTCTCATTCTCATTCCTTGTCAGTTTCTTTATCAAGTCAATGGCTTGTTCAAATGTACTTTGTCGAATAGAACCCCCAGCTGCACTATTAATTACCAGCCTTGTTCCAGGAGAGATGCCATTAAAGAAGATTGCCACCTTTCTGTCATCGTCTCCTTCATAGTGTGAACACTTCCGGATGAGTTCCTGGAATCTATTCCAGGTTGCACATAGTGATTCTCCTTCAAGTTGGCGGAAGTTTGTGATTTCATTCACCAGCTGGTTGTACTTTTCCATAGAAAAGAAATAGGCAAAGAACTTTGATGTAAAGTCTTCCCATGTCGTGATACTATTAGCTGACTGACTTTCTATCCATCTGAGAGCTTTTCCCTTAACAGCAAAAGGGAATAATCGAAGCCTGATAGCATCGGCAGACACTCCATTGTGTTTGGTAGTGTCACAGATCATCAGAAATCGATCTATGAACTCATGAGGATCTTCCTCCTCAGCACTAGAAAACTGAACCTTTTCCACCAAAGTAATCAAAGATGGCTTCAGCTCAAAATTGTTTGCCTCCACCGTCGGCCTGATTATACTTGAATTTGGCCTATTGAACACCGGAGTCAGAATGGTGTCCAACAATCTTGGAGGTGGGTTATTTGCATTGTTGTTACCTGCCATCTCTTGTATTGGTTGTATAGGTATGTCCTTGAATTCTTCCCAATTTATCTGCTTGGCAACTTTCCTCAGTCTCCTCTCAGTTCTTGCAATTTCAGGATCAATCACAAAGTCTGTAGGAGCAAGTCTACCTCGCATAAACTCAGAAAAAATAGTTAGTAGCACCTGCAAACACAAAACAAGATAGAACAAAATAAAATAAAAATAAAAATCAAATCTCAAAGATCAACGATTATTTGTAATATTGGAATTAACAATTCCCGACAACGACGCCAAAAACTTGATGCTCTCCGGCAAGTATACCGATCACACAAGTAATATAGAAAGTAAGTAGAGTATCGTCTCCACAGGGATTGTAAACCAAGTACTACAATAACCAGTCCCCTTAAGTTGGAAAACTCGGTTTGTTGTTTGGAAAAATTGCGAATTGATTTTGAGTAACAATAAGAAATAAAAGTAAAAACTTGTTTTTGAATTTTTATTTAAGAGAAATAAAACAATAACAATGAGAATTGATTTTAAAAATATGAGAAAAATATTGTAGCGAGAGCGCACTCACCTTATGATCCCCACCTCTTACTTTGGATTGATTCACAATACTTATTCATATAATTACTCGGATAAATTATTATCTAAGAATATTTATTAGTTAACCCTCAATTCCTTGCAAGGTTAACCCTTTAATCCCCAATTGGAACCCCAATTCCTTGCAATGTTCCTTGTAACACCCTTAATAAGGCCATCAAAGGTGTAACATTTCTTGACATTCAATGCGCGGAATCCATGTACTTAAGCGTGGTTAACTTAAGATTTACTAATGGGAATTAATTTCGTTCTTTTCCCTAACTTATCTATTCCTCTAGTCATGAGTTTCTCTTTTTCTTTGTCTACGGTCTACTTACAAGTTAATCTCTACTTGGTCACCCTGCTTATACTTGTGCGTTATTTTAGGGGCTCACTTACATGATCATAATTTTAGTGTTGACTACTACCCAGTGGGTAGTTACTTAAGTGTCTTATGCGGATAGTGGCTTATGTTACTTAATCTTTCCTACTAAATTCATAAGTCCATAAAAACATAAACATCCCAAAATATCGTACTTCAAAGGCATATAAGATGTTCAAAATAATCTAAGTGGCATAGTCTATTACAGTCATCCCAAATTAGAACTTAGGTACACCCTTAGGAAGGTGCCTCTTCAAGCCACATGGGCCCAGCTAGAGCAGATATAAGATAGTCTGCCTCCAAGAGTTGTCCTTCGGCTAGTAAGTTCCTAAATATCTCCGTTAGTTTGGAGTCATCATCAACTGCACGTGGTTGCGCAGGTTCCTCTTCAACTCGTACCAGCCTTTTTCCCTGCCTTACCCATTTAGTCATTTTTTTCCTGAAAGTGGGTTTCCCCAAAGAGGGGTGAGATTGGGGGTCTCAGTAAGGACTCACAGTTGGAGCAACCTCCAAACCATGATGCTTACTCCTGCAATAGTCACATAATAACATGTACAATAATAGAATGGCAAAACATTGGAAACATAGTTTGGAAAATAATCATGCTTTCATATCATCATACCAATCCTGCCATGGCAATTACTCTCCATGGTCTTATGGACGAATACCCAGGGTCCTCGTCAGGTTGCCTCTGTGGTATTAGTGCACAGGCCATCTTACAAAACTTGCATGAATAAACATTAGTTCCAAACAACCAAACATATCATGTAATGCATCATATAACATATTGCAGTCAAACCTCACTTTAACATAAAGGGGTGGCAACCATAGGGTAGCCGCTTCAACAACCATAAATCACTTACACAGGGGTCTTGTCTTTTTATTCTTCAAGAGTTCGAGTTCGGCTCTAGTCTTCCCTTGCACCTTTGGTTCGGCCTAATAACATAATGGGACTTTAGAGATGATTCTAAAAACTCACTTGGTTTATAACTCACATATAGGTTCGGCCCCTTTAGGATGTAGGTCTTAGAAAATGATTCTAACAACATAGTTTATGCCTAGCATTCTAACATTTCGGTTAACATGTAAATCCCACAAGGTTTTCCTTTCTTTTAGTCCTTAAGAATTGAATGAGGGAAGAAGGTTTGTATTCCTTTAGCCTTTATAACACGAAAATATTTAAGAGGGAGATCATAACTTAAACATGGAGTCTAAGGGACCTTACCTCAAGGATGATGTTTGATGGTGATTCTTCCACCGATATGTCACTCCTGCTTCTAAGTTTCACGAGTTCTTCTAAGTGTCCACCTCCACGAGTTAGACGATGAAGGAGGCTAGAAACTATTTTTGATGTTCCCTTACCCTTAACATGTGAATGGCCGAAGCCTTAGATGGGAGGAAGAGAGGTTGGTTTTTCTTGTGGGTGCTTGTTCCTTGGGGAGAAGGCCGAAGCCTTTGAGAGGGAGAGAGAGTGTGTCTTTGTTTTCCTTTTGTTCCTTGCTAATCTTGAGAGTGTGAGGGAGTGCGTACGGTTGGCTTGGGTCTTTTATTTTATCTAAGTCCTCTAATCATCACACCTAGGAAGGGGAAGGTTAGGTCTAGGTTGAGTGTGTGGGTTAGCAAATCTCCCATCTTGTTCAAGTGTCATACGCATGGGAGGGACTCTTGCATTTCTTACCTAGAAACCAACTCATCATTAATCACTTGGAAGTGATGCGTATAGGGAGGAGAGTTCTTGCATGTCATGCCTTGGTTAGGGAGATTCATCATTGTTTTGGGGAGTGAGGCGCATGGGGAAGAGAGTCCTTGCATGTCATGCCTTGGTTAGGGAGAGTCATCATTATTTTGGGGAGTGAGGCGCATGGGGAAGAGAGTCCTTGCATGTCATGCCTTGGTTAGGGAGAGTCATCATTATTTTGGGGAGTGAGGCGCATGGGGAAGAGAGTCCTTTGCGTGTACCAAGGTTAGACACTTTAATCATTACTTGGGAAAGGTTGGTTAATGTGTAAAGCTTTTGCCTTTTAACTTTTCATTGTTGAAGTCCTAGAAGAATGTGTCTTTGTGGCTTCCCAATGCATGGGGTTGGGGTCACCTTGAGTGTATCACACTCATCATAAGGTGTGTAAGAACAAGTCTTCCCTTTTCATGCTAATTATTGCGCCTAGGGCGATGGAGAAGTTTATGATCCTTAATGTGTTCACCTAGAAAGAAGAAAAGACACTACATGTTCTTCTTGCCTCCATTATGGCCGCGGCTTATACTTGGGAAAGCCAATTGTTCATTTATTTCTTTTTCCTCATTGGTTGCATATAATGGCATCCTTTCATCTCATGCCGCATCATCCATCATAAGTTTATGAACTTGGGCCTTGTTGCTCACATAAAGGGGTCCGCGGTTTTGGGCTTCTTAAAGAGGTTGAGATTTCTTGCATCTGGGCCAAGGCCACACTAGGAAGTGGGTTCGGCCCCACTTGGCCTTTTAGGTTTGGATTTCCATTCAAGTTAGTAAATGGGCCAAGTCTTTTTTTTTTTTTTTACCTATTGGTTTCGGCCCAAAGGAGTCTCTTTGGTTGGGCTCACCCTAGGTTGGGCTTAGTCTAATATTATATAACTTCAAGAGCCATGTGTTTGGGCCATTAAGGTCATTACTTGGTGTGGGTTTATCCCATCACGCTTGGGCTTTTAATTTGTTCAACCATACTTAACTTGGACTATTCACATATAACTATCATCAATTTATTTGCCCACACAAGATTCATTAATAAATAAGGCTACATAATTTAGGGTTATTACATTCCTCATGGTATTAAGCAATGAACGCAATAATTTAAGCATCCGCAATTGTTATCCTACCCCCTTTCAAGATCAAAACCCCAATATTCCTATCTAGGGTTCTAACCCTCAAACTATTCTCAACTATCAGATTGATCAGTTCTAATAAAGAAAATAGAAAATACGCACAAGGTAGAGACAAAGATAATTATATAAATGAATAAAACTAAATCAATCCATCGTAACAAGGGTTCACATAGGGCTCGTGACCCTAACTACAATAAAAGATAACTAGCCAAGCATAATCATGGCTAAAAATCCAATATTCAATAGAAGCATAAAATTAAAGTGAAATAGATGAAGAAGAAGAACTGTGGAAGAATCCTCCTGAGCTCTGCCGTCGGCCTCCTTCTGAATGAAATGTGATATCCCTAGGGTTCTGTTAAGAGGATATATTTATAAGCCTCTTTTATTCTTCCAAAAATACCCTCGAGACAACACGGTAAAATTTCCTCGCAACCCGACGCCAGTTGGCGCCGGTTTGGCGCCATCCCGCGCGACGCTACGGTCTCAAAATGAAAAGCCGGAACCGAATGCTCGTGACTTGGCGCCAGTTGGCGCCACGCTTTGCATTTTTGGGCGCCACTTGGCGCCATTCCTTCCATGATGTTGGGCGCTACATGGCGCCATGATTTGGTAATGAATGTGGCGCCAGTTAGTACCATTTTGGTGCCACTGAGCGCCACTTTGCTCCACGGCGCTTCTTGGCTTCGTTTTGGCGCGAGTCAGCGCCATTTTTCTGGAATTTGTAGTGTGCTGCACGGCGCTAACTTGCGCCACTGTGGCGCCAAGTTGTGCCATTTCTCTGGGATTTGTAGTGTGCTGCACCCGTGTAGAATTGCGTTCACAGGCTTTTTATAATTTTAATTTCTTTTTCCTGTAAAATCACAACCAATAGGTGAGAAATATTATTGAAAAGAAAGAATCAATATAATTAGCAAATATGTATTTAAGTTGCTCTTTTATGACTCAATTCTTATCAATTTTAACACAGAAAATCACACTTGCCAGAGGCACATCACCCAACAACTTCAAAACATATCTATGTTGTTCCGAGGTTAAAACAATCTGGGATAAGAGTTCTTTCATGCTCTGGTGATCAGTATGCACTATAAAATGGGTTTCAAGTAGGTAGTGCCTCCATTTTCTCATCGCTTCAGTTATCCCATTGAGCTTTCGCATAAAAGTGGAGGCCACTAAAAGACGGGGTCCCGCTTTTTATTGAAGTATGCTAAATATATACCATGTTGCAGTAAGACCGTGCCTATACCCGTATTAGAAGCGTCAGATTCAACCATAAATGGTTGTGAAAAATCTGGCAATGCCAGTATAGGAATGGTAGACTTAACCACTTTTAGCTTCTCAAAAGCCAAAGTTGCTTCTAAACTCCACACAAATTTATCACCTTTTAATAGGTCAGTAAGAGGGACAACAACAGTAGCATAGTAATGAACAAAACGTCTATAATAGCCACACAATCCCAAAAATGCACGCATTTGTTTAATGTTGGTAGGTTGAGGCCATTGTGTCATAGCCAGAGTTTTTTTTTTGGATCGGCTTTGACATTTACTAGTTGTGATCCTTCTACCAAATGGATACAGTGGTCAATTCCCCTAAAAGGAGGTAGTGAGTTAGGGATATTAAAGACAACAACATACCGCCAAAGGACTTGCCATAACAATTGTGGTATTCGCTCCTTAAGGCCATATAAGTCAGTAAACAATGCTTTATTGATAACTTTCTCATCACGAATGTGAAGTGTGCAACAAACCCCTTCTGATAACCCCTTTTTTTGCTGTTCATTGGTTGAAGCTAATCCCCATAATTTGATTTGCTGGCATTCCCTCAAGAACTCAATGGAGAGCTCACTATAGTCGTGTGTTACTCGGCCAAGGGTGCTAAGCCACTGCATGCCCAATATGACATTCACTTTGTTTAAGTCAATCACCCATAAATTAGCATGAAAGTCACACCCTTGTATCACCAATAGAACATTGGGGCATCATTTTTCACAAACCATGAATTCACCATTACCCATAAAGACACACATTTTATTAGAACAAAGTGTGGGTAAGTGAAGGTCTTCTCCTAACTGTCGTCTAATGAAGTTATGGGAACTTCCAGAATCAATCAACACTTCTACGTCACGGTGAGCAATTTTAGCAGATAATTGCAATGATCTAGGATTCACATTACCTGATAGCGTGTGAAGAATTGCATCATTAGAAGTGCCACTCTTCAATTCCTTCTGCCACACAATTTCTTCCTTTGGTTCTGAACTAGAGTCCTCCGAATCTCCTATCAGAAGTAGCTTCTTGGCTTTACAATGATGTTTAGCTATCCACTTCTCATGACAGCTGTAACAGAGACTTAAGTCTCATTATTTTTGCCGAACTACAACCACAAATCCTTTCCCCTTTTTAGCTTTATCAAAAGGGGAACAAGTTTTCAATGGATCGACTAATGTGAAAAGGCCTTCCAAGAGTTCAAAATAGTATTGTCATCCTCTCCAGTGTTGACCAAATCGGATGACGGAGAGACTTTGTACTTATATCTGGCGGTTGGCACTGAAGCCATAAGTGCAGCCCTTATCAGGGAATCCAAGTTTGAGGGGCAGAGACCGGTCTACTTTGTTAGCAAAGTGTTGCAAGGAGTCGAGCTACGATACAAAAAGTTGGAAAAGGTCACACTTGCCCTAATTTTTGAAGCAAGATTATGATCGTATTTTCAATGCCATCCGATCTTCGTCAGGATCAACCACCCTATCAGACAGGTCCTTCATAAGCCTGATCTAGCTGGCTAGATGATTTCTTTGGTGATTGAACTATCAGAATACTAGATCAACTACGAGCGAACGACTATCACAACCCAAGCCTTGATGGACTTCATCGCGGAGATGACCCACACTCCAAAGACCACTGTAGACAAGATTGGAGAAACACTAACCCCTAGAAGATCTTCGTCGATGGATCTTCGAACTCCAAAGGATCCGATGCTGACATTATCATAAAAAATTTGGATGGCGTAGCAATAGAGCATTCTTTGACCTTTGACTTTATCACCACTAACAACCAGGCAAAATATAAAGCCATAATTGCGAGCCTTACTCAAGCTAAAGATTTAGGGGTAGAACACCTCAAAGTTTTCAGCGACTCTCAATTGGTGACCTTTCAGATTTTCGGTGAATACCAGGCGAAAAGCCCCCGATGGCCAAATACCTTTAGAGGGTAAATGAGTTCTTGAAAACTTTCGTCACTATTGAAGTAGAGTACATTGGGAATTCAGAAAATACGAAAACTGATATACTAGCTAAGCTGGCGAGCACCAAGAGCCCAGGAAACAACCGATCGGTTGTCCAGCACGACTTTGCCACTCCATGCATTATCATGGCCATGTCTGGAGATGTCATGGAGCTAGGCGAAGAAACCTACATGAGCCCAATTATCAATTGTCTCTAAGAAGGAGCATTGCCCCTTGGCCAGAAAGAAGTAAGAAAAGTAATGAGGAGAAGTATAACAACCCATATCAATAAGTATATGAAATTAAGGATTTAAGTAAGATTGATCTGTTAATCATGAAACTATCATGATATTAATTATGGGAATGTCATTTATGCCAAGCAAGTCAATTAGGAACTTATTAGTAATATTTGGATGTGTAGGTCAAAAGTCAAAATTATAAGACAATTTAGGTACCATTTTGCAAATTAGTGAAACTTGGTCTAAACTAGATTCTGATAGTAAAATTAAATTCTTTAGGAAATTTCAGGAATTTTATGTGGTATAAAGGTATGTTAATTATGAGTAGAATAATTATGAAAAATAAGTTAAGATTTGAGAAAATGAAAAATAGTAGAGTTATTTCATATAAAGGTTAAGCGGTGTATTGTCTAAGTTTCTCAGTTACCTTTCTAGTTTATCAAGTAATCTTAGCTTTCTTGTTAGTTAAGTAACCTTGCTTGTTGGTCAAAGTACGTTACTTGTTCAACAAGTTACCTCAGTAACTTGTCCGTTAAGTTTCAATGGCTTAGTCGTTAAGTTTAGTTTTCTTAGTTACTAAGTTATTAAGATAACTTCTTCAGGAAGTCACGTTTCAATTACTTAGTCGTTAAGATTGGTTTGCTTAGTCACTAAGTTACTAAGATAACTTCTTCAAGAAGTCACATAGCTTACTTGTTACACAAGGCATCTAGTAGCTTGTCCTACAAGTTACTTCGATAGCTTCTTCATCACACTACTTTTCAAGACTTTAGTGGCTAAGTTTCATGAAAACTTAGTCACTAAGTTAGCTTATTCTACAAGTTTAGCTACTTAGTTTTTAAGTTACGTAGATAGCTCCTCCATGACACCACTTGAGTTGCTTAGCCGCTAAGTTAGTGTGACTTTTCTTCCAAGTTAAGTTAACTTACTCATTAAGTTAACTTGCTCATTAAGATAACTTACTCACTAAGTAACTTATTCATTAAGTTAACTTGCACGCTAAGTAAGGTGACTTGCTCACCAAGTCGTGGAAACTTAGTCACTAAGTCATGGAAACTTGCTCGCTAAGTTATCTTCATCGTTAAGCTTTCTCTTTTTCTCCTATGACTCCATGGCCATATGCCTATATATAGGCTATCATCCAAGAGCATTTCACTTCTACTTTCCACTTGGTTTAGGCGCACACTTCTAGAGAGAAAAGAGTGAGATTTTCATCTAGTTTTAGCTACTTTTTCCAAAAATCCTATTTCACGAAACTTATAGTATAGGATCCTGTGATCATAGTCTTGGTCTTAGAACATCTATAGGAGTTCATATGAGTGAGATATATTCACCTTTAGCCACGAGCTCCTTGCAGCCTCCTTGAAAAAGGATGGATTTTTTAATGTTCATTCGGTTCTAAGTTGATTTCTGGGTTCCGTTAACCTATCTAAGGTATAAACTCTCAATTTCTACGGTTAGAATTCTTAAATTAAGCTTCTGTCTATCAATTTATTGGTCTTTTATGAAAATGATTTTAAAGAATTTATATGGTCTTGTATGATGGTTTTTATGAAGTTTTAGTGTTTGTATAGGTTTTTAATCGGTAAAAGTCTAAGTTGAACAGTTTAGAAATTAAAAAAGATGGTATTAAAATCATGTGAATATTTCGACTATATGATGTAATATTAAGTAAGTAAAGATTTTTATAAGTTAAATGAAGATTATTTTAAGTTGTTTTAAGAGATAAGTTATGGTTAAGTTAAGTTAAAAAGGTAGGAAACTTGTAAGTCTTTTGCTAAGTCTATGTTTCAGATATGTTAGTATTTTCAATAGGAATTCTATATTATGTTAATATGGGAAGTCTAGATGTTTAATATAGAGACTTGTTGGGTGGCATAAATGAATAAGTAAGATTTTGTAAGTATGGAAGATTTCGAACTATGCATGGAAAACATAGATTTTTACAAGTTTAAGAAAGTTTGGATTGATGGTTAATGATGTCCATGTTTATATATTTTAGTTTGGAATCAAGACAAGTAAGTTAAGCGAATCAATTTCAAGTATTAAGTATAAGGAAAGCTGCTTACAGGTAAGCTTTTGGTTTAAGGAGTTTTCTCCTTTCTTGTTGATCCACCATAATCTAGTGGGATGATGGTTAGGATATCTGTATGTTTGTATGTTTTATATGTTAAATGCTTAGTATAGTTGCATTCATGTAGACTATATGATATAATATGATATGAAAAGATATGATAAGTATGGTTCTTGATCAATGAACAACTCTGTGGGGGGACTTCGGTTCTCGGAGAATAGGTGTGGACTGGTCAAAGTGAGAAATTACGCTGTGGGAGTTCATAGACTGGTCAAAATGAGAAATTACGCTTTGGGAGTCTTTTGATAAGTTATAAGTAATGATATGTTTATATGATATATTTTATGCTCTGTATCTGACCTTTCATGTAGTAAGTGAACTCATGGGTGGAGATTACTCCATAAACCCAGAGTCTTATTGGGATGAATTTCTCACCCGTCGTGGGCTGTGATTTAAATCACAGGTACATCAGTAGTAGAAGAGCACACTCAGGGCAAGAGGCCAATGCATAGTGGCTAGAAGATAAAGTTGCAGTATTAGTTTTATATATTGACATATGTTATAGAAACATGATTAGATATGATTCATGTTATAGTTGACATCTATTTTGGTAGGCATATGTAGCCTATGATCAAGTTTATATGTTTGACGTTACTTTCAGTATGGATTTGGTATGAGTTTGATATTCAGTATAATATATGAGGTATATTCAGTTGCATGATTTGTGTATTAGTTACGATTATTTTTAAGTTATGAAAAATAAATTAAGAACACTGTACAAGTATGGGATTGTATAGATAATAATAAGAGATTAAATAATGAATTAAGCATGGCAATTGATGGGACGAAAATTCGTTCCCATCTAAGCCCATTTTGATGGCAAAATACCACATGTTCCCTCAGCTGATGAGCAACTTTAGCATGAAAATCACTTGTTTTACACATTTGTGACAAAAACATAGTGGGGGAACGGATGGCAACGTATTCCTTTAAAATATATTAAAAGGGGAACGGACTGAGACACATTTAATGCACCTGCTCCATTCATTTAATGCTTTTGTACACTTTGCAGGTAACGTAGAGTTAAAGACTTCTAAAAAGCAAGGCGGTGCACCAACTGAGCAGCTGGAATCGTGAAGAGCAGGGAATCAAGAGTTCTCATTGGCTGAAAACAGAAGCAAAACATGGGAAGGCCTGCAAACAACGACTAATTATCACCAAACCCTGTTTCATTCAGCAATTCACGCAAGCTTCACACTCTGCTGCCACCGTCCCGTCCCCTCATTCAAGCAACTAGCTCCAAGGGAATTACAGTCTTGCCATTCCTCTTCCAGCTATAAATAGGATCTCCCTCACACAAAAACATCATCGAATCCTGGAGGGTTTGCAGTCCGAAAGGAAAAGATCACTTAGTAGTAGTTAGTAACTTAGTTTAATTTTCAGTTGTAATTATAGTTAAGCAACAACCCCTCTTCCCTTCTCTGTAAACAACCATCAAGACTCCTCATGAGCAATTACCCATCTTTCTCCATTTTCTGTTTCTTTTTGTACACTGTCTTTTAAATTAATATAAGTGTTTTTCTCTTCGTTCCAATCGTTATCTCTTGACTGAATCTTGGGTCTATATGATATCAGTTCAGAATAATTATGTTTAAACTATCAGCCATGAGCTGAACTATCTGTGGAATGGAAAAACTGTGAAACTCTTAAAGAACTGTTTTCAAAACTCTTAACCGAAGCTTTTTGTATTTCTTTGGCTAAGTAAGCTATATTCATTGTGCGCCAATGGAAATTGGGTACATACTGAGAAAGGAACTTCCATAAGGAAGGGATTTCAGACAGCTTAGCCATTGGGGGAAGGTAGATGTCATGGCAAAAACGCTACTGGTCACCTTAGGAATAAGGGGCCAACTCGTCCATTTTAAGGTTCTGAACTAAGTACCTGTTGGAGTCAAGGGAGCCATAGGAATATGGAAACTTGTGAGCCATCTAGACCATGAGCTGAGGAATCAGAGTTGGCAGGCAAAGAAACTGGGACAAAGCCAAAAGGTGCTAAGTCTTGAGCAGAGAAAACAACCCCTTTAAGAGTGAAGCAGTGAATCCGTTCCTTCTGTTAAACTGTTTTAACCACCACCCTGTTGTCTCTTGATTATAGTTATTTCTGTCTTAGTAATTTTATTTTATTTTATTTAGTACTTATAAAAACTCCAATGATTGTTATCTCACCTTCTTCTAAACAGGAAGGATCACATACATAACGCAGCGAGCAACTGTTTGCCATCAGGTTGAACCTACTGTTCCTGAGGAACGTTGTCAAGATAGTAGGGAACGTTTGACCAGACAGTTCATTTACTAACTTTTCTTCTCATTTTTACTCTTTATAAACAGTGATAAAACAATAATTAGCACTCTATCCTCGTGGGAACGATAATTTGGGCATTAATACTCCCTTTTATTACTTGATGCGTGCACTTGCGTATTTGGGTTGGAACTAAGGGACGAATCTGTGTTCTGCAAGAACAGAAGAACGTCCCCTATCAGAACTTATATTTTTCCACCATCAGCAAACCACCCAACAAGTTTTTGGCGCCGTTCCCGGGGATAGAAACACTCAATTTTGTTCTTATTCACTGTTTTTAAGTACATACACTGTATACCTGACTTTAATTTCTTTTTCTTTTGTTGAAAAAAAAAAAATATTGTTGTACATATATAAATTGTGTTTATGGTTTATGAGTGAAGAGTTTGAAACAGACTCTAGCCACTCCATTGAAGTACCTGAGTTTCTTTTTGATCCTGAACCAGAACGTACACTTCACGGAAGAAGAAGAAACCTCAGGGAAGAAATTCGTGAAAACATGGTTGATCATAAAAATAATGAAGATATTCCTCCTGAACAAAATTTCAGAACCTTGGCTGCTCCTTTTAGGAACAGACCAGACAGGGGAGTAATCCTCCCTCCTGTAGCACCCAATTTTGAACTAAAACCTATAATGTTTCACATGATTAGGGAAGCAGGGGTCTTCAATGGACTCCCTGCAGAAGATCCTTACACACACCTCACCATATTCCAAGATATATGTGACAATTTTAAAGCTGAGGGTGTAACAGAAGAGAGCATGAGAATGAGGTTGTTCCCTCACTCCTTAGGCTTAAAAGCTAAAACATGGATGAAAACTTTCACCCCTGGGTCAATCCACACATGGGAAGAACTCTCTAACAAGTTCATAGAGAGGTTTCTCCCAATGTCTCGACAAGCAGATGTTAGAGCAGAAATCTCTAACTTCAGAATGTTTTATGAAGAAAACCTCTATGAAGCATGTGAGAGATACAAGGACATCATAAGAAAATGTCCAAACCATGGGGTAGAAAGTTGGGGAGTGTTACAATCTTTCTATAAAGGACTTGATCATACTTCTCAGTCTCTCTTAGATTTTGCTGCAGGAGGATATTTTTTTACAGGAACACTTGAATAAAGATATGAAATCATAGAAGAGACTGTTGAAAGATGTCTCCAATGGCCAATAGACAGAGTGAGCCCAGTGAGGAAGCCAAGCATGCTTGAACTGGATAAACAAACAGCCATGGAAGCCCAGCTGACATCACTTATGAATGAAGTGAAGAACCTGAAAGCTGACCAAGCAGCACCAAGGATGGAAGTCTTACAACTCACAGCAACTGAAACAGAACCATGCTTAGCCTGTGGTGACCTTCATGACTCAACAGACTGCCCATCCACTGCATTGGTGTGTTATGCAGAAAATTTTGGCAATAGAAACTTCACCAGAGACAATCAACAAGCAGGACGAAATACATATTCAAGCCCTGGAGGAACTATCATTAAGGATCAGAACCACAACACCCAATGGAGGCCACCCATTAACCAGAGACCATTCAACAACAATCAGCAGCAGTATCAGCAAGGTAGCAGTAGTGGAACGTTTGAACAAAGAAGAAAAAACTACGTTCCGTTCCACAGAGATGACCAACGCATCAACACCCTGGAAAATTATGTCAAGGAATATGTCACCAGGAATGATGCAGTGGTCAGGAACATTGAGTCCCATCTGGGGCAGATTGCTGCCAATCTCCAAACAAGAGCACCAGGATCACTACCAGGGGACACTGGAGTTCCCTCAACCAATTCTCCAGAGACCTAAGAGGTAAGTACCATGTCTAGCTAAAGACATTAAACTAAGCGCTGACTGGGAGGCAACCCAGTAGATACATTTGCTCTCTGACAAAGAGCAAAGTTTTGGGGTGGTTACTCTTAACCACACAGCTCCTAAAAAGGAGGGAACGTCTGATGTTCCTCTCCAAAAAGTCCAAATAAAGTACGTTCCGTTCCAGGAACGTAGTTTTGGGGTGGTCCCTGACCATACAATCCCAAAATAAAATAAAATAAAATAAATATATATAGATATATAGATATAATTATTTGTTTTGTTATATGTTCATTTAGATTTATTAAATAATAGGTGATAGGTTAGTACGTCCCCTTTTCCTTACTTAGTACTCACTATTGCATGTTTTCTTATTATTTATTTCAGTTAGTTATTTATTTATTAGTTAGGAAAAGACAAAGGGAACGTTCCCTGGGTTAGAAGATAAGAGTGACTGGGACACCTGTCCCTGCTGAGTCACTTAAAAAGATACGCAACCATATCCAATTTGCATTCATTGCAATTCTTGGAAACGCGCGCAGAAAAAGAAACCGTCTCCTCAACCATTAAGACAACTGCACCCTTTCCTTTTCCCTCTCTCCCACATCTTAACCTAAACCGTTCCATCTTCTCATACTCATCCCATCAGTAACTGGTCACCTACTACTGCCCACTCGTTCTGTAACGTCCCCATTCCACTACCTCTTCAACCTCCTCTCCTTAACCTCCACGTCCCAGAAACCTTTCATTTTCGCACCCACAGTCTATTTAAACTTGGTCTCTGATTTCTTCAAGTTCTACTACTTCCATTCAACTCAGAACCCTTTTATCCCTCCTGTATTTGTGCCCTAACTCCCTTTCTGAACAAAATGACTAAGCTTTCATTTAAAGTGACCCCTATAGCAAACCGCGGCGAAGAACCAGAGCTCGCTGAACCCACCATCATTCTGTACCCAGAAAGGAACATTTCTCTGCATCAAGACAAGGTGGTTCTGCCCCCATTTGTGAAGAAATCACTGGACAAACTTCGGTGGTTGCTTTTCGCCACTGATGACCGTGAGTTGAACTTGAACTGGATGGGAGAATTCCTATACCAGACGAGGAGGCTGCCGGAAGAGGAGGCACCTGAAGTGGTCGCAGTGAGGGGAAAACTAGTATCATTTTCCCCCGCTGATGTCCAGGAAGTACTCCGCCTTCCATCCGTCACCAACTGTCCATACCAGGAGTATTTGGATAGTAGGGAGGTGTACAAATTTCAGAAGGATCTGAAGCAGACAATAGCCCTGGACAATCCCAACTACTACAAAGGGTCCCTCTGCAAGGGGAGCATGAAGGACATAGCCAGGTTCTGGGAAGTGTTTTCCAACTCCAGCATCACCCCCACATCTCATGAAGCCTCTGCTAGCTGGGGACTTCAAGTTCAAATTTACTACATCATCAAGCACATCCGTTTAATGCAGTAACCCTTATCTACAACAGCTTGCAGAGGGACATAAGGAAGACTAAGGTCTTCCTCCCCTGCCTCATCACCAAACTCTGCAGGAGAGCTGGTGTAGAGGAACACCCAGATGACACCAGGAAGGTGGCATCTATCATTGATGCTAAGACCTGGAACAATCTTAAAAGCACCTACATTGACACCACCCAACCTATTCCTGCCAATCTCTGACGTTCCCCCACCAGAGATAGTGAGGAGGAAACATCTGTGGCCTCACTAAAGGAGACCACCAAGACCACCCCTACAAAATCCTCTTCCTCTGGCCACGTTCCGGCCAGAAGAACCATCCCTCCTCCTACCAAGGTGAAAAAGGATGCCCCTGTTGCTACTGATGGCAAGCAGGGCAAGAAGAAATCTCCTGCCAAACCTCCCCCAAGAAAAGTGGAACGTTCAAGTCAGAGGATAAAGAGGGTCCTCAATAGCAATAGGCCAGAGGGAGCGTCCTCTGCAAAGCCTATCACCTTCTCTGACCAGGAGAGTGAAGACAATGAGCCTTTGGCAAAAAGGCTGAATATTGGAAGGAAGTCAGCACCAAAACTAGCTGCAAAGGAGACGTCCCCAAGTAGCTCAGACTCTACATTTTCTGACATTCCATCCCCACCACCTGCTCACTCTCCACTACACATAACCCTCTCCTAGGCAACAACAAGGAGAGGGACATAAAGACAAAGAAGCAGCATCTGCTGCAGAGACATCAGTCACTGAGAAAGAGGCTTAGCCACAGAAGAAAAATGACAAAGGAAATGGGATTCTCATAGAACCCCTAAGAAGAAAGCAAAGACAACAGGCCCCAGGAAGATCAATCTGGGGGGCCCTCTGTCGTTTCCTGTCATCCGTCCCGATACATCTGGGGACGAAGCTTTTGCCAGAGCTTTGACAGAAGAAGAAGGGATGGCAACTCCTCCACTGATGGAGGAACAAGCTGTGACCATGCCCTCATCATCCAGACCACCAGTGGATGAATCCAGCACAACACCTGTCATACCTTCTGCTACTGGCAATAACCAGCAGAAGAAGCAACCTACTTCCTCCCCTACTGCAGCAATCCCCATCGCAGCTAGAAGAAAATCACAAATTGGGATTGCTGAAATCTTTGAAATGCTGGGAGAGAAGTTAGAAAAACGACTGCCAGAAAAGAAATCCGTCCCCCAACTTGACATGACAAGCACCAATGCAGAGCTAAAGGCTCTAAGGGACGGACTGGCACAACTCTCCTCTACCTTCAACACCTTTCAGGAACAACAGAAGGAGGAGAGAGAACAACAACTCAGCACCATAAAAGTAGCCATAAAGGAAGCCAGTGCTGCATCCTATAAATCAACACTCCAAGCAGTCCAAGGAGAAATTGCTAAAGCAACTAACTCCCTAATCCTTTCCAACTCTCTGCGCAACCACACAGCAGAGCTCTTACTCAACAGGCTCGTCTCCAAACAAGCAAGAACGTAAGGAAACCAAAAAAGCCATCACGGCCTATGGAACATATCTGGAGAAGAGAATCTGTGAGTTGGAAACGAGTCTGCTGGATGTTAAAAAACAAGTCATCCACTACCGCACTGGCAGAACCATGATGAGGTCCACCATCAACTCCCTGGTTGCAATCATCAACGATCTACTGAAGGATGCTGAGAAATGGCTCCCTGTAAATGAAGTCCGCAGATTGCAAGATCTGCTCAGGAGGAGACCATTGACACATGAGGAGATTGATTAAGCCAAGGAAGCTGAAGCTGCAAAAGGAACCCTTGGGACAGGAGACCTCCACAATGAAAAGTAGAAACCCTCCTATTTATCTTAGCTTAGTTTGTTTTCAGTTCTGTTTTAATTTCTTTTTCTTTCCGTTCCCTTGTAATTAATCTTTTTGAAATAGAAAAGACCTTTTTTTGATCAAACTGTTTGGTATATACATGCATT
>NW_026896160.1:0-20290 GCF_033153095.1 Gastrolobium bilobum
GGACATCTCTACCTGCCCGCTAGTCTGTGGGTGGTAAGGGGTGGCAATTTTGTGCTGCACTCCATATTTCTTCAGGAGTAATTGGAATTGTTTGTTCACGAAATGTGTACCCCCGTCGCTGATAATTGCTCTAGGGGTTCCAATTCGAGTGAAAATATTCTTCTTGATGAACTTCAACACTATCCTGGCATCATTGGTGGGGGTAGCAACAGCTTCTACCCATTTCGACACATAGTCAACTGTGGGAAAGGCCCCACGAAATCAATGCCCCATACATCGAACAATTCAACCTCCATTATTGGAACAAGGGGCATTTCATGCTTTCTTGTAATGTTCCCTGTTCTCTAGCACCTGTCACATTTTCTAACAAAAACATTAGCATCTTTAAACAAGGAGGGCCAATATAGACCTGACTGCAGCACTTTAGCTGTTGTTCTTGCTCCAGCAAAGTGTCCTCCATAAGGGGAGTTGTGGCATTGCTCCAGTATTTTCTGTTGTTCTCCTTCAGGGATACACCTTCGAAGTAATTGGTCAGAACACCTTTTGTAGAGCAAAGGGTCGTCCCAGAAATACTGCTTAGCTTCATGATGGAACCTCTTTCTCCCTTGGTGATTCAAGTGGTATGGCTCTATTCCGGCAGCCAGGTAGTTTGCAATATCTGCAAACCAAGGAGCTTGTTTTTCAGAGATCATCAGAAGCTGCTCATCAGGGAATGTCTCCTTGATATGATCTCCTTCTTGTGGGCTTGCCCTCTCTAATCGAGATAGGTGGTCAGCCACCTTGTTATCACTTCCTCTCCGGTCCTTGATCTCAAGGTCAAATTTTTGGAGCAACAGTACCCATCTAATTAGTCTTGGCTTGGCATCCTTCTTAGCAAAGAGTTTCTTGATTGCTGAATGATCAGTGAATACTGTGACTTTGGAGCATATTAGATATGAATGAAACTTGTCACATGCAAATACAACTGCCAGCATCTCCTTCTCTGTCACTGTGTAGTTAGCTTGTGCCGGAGTAAGAGTTCTACTAGCGTAGTAAACAGTTCTGAAGACTTTGTCTTTTCGCTGCCCAAGAACTGCTCCCAAGCCGAAATCGCTGGCGTCACACATTAGTTCAAAAGGAAGACTCCAATCTGGGCTTTGAATGATGGGTGCGGACACCAGCCTCGTCTTGAGCTCCAGGAAGGCTGTCAAACATTTTTCATCAAAATTGAACTTCCTGTCTTGCTCCAGAAGTTCACAAAGTGGTTTGGCGATTTTGGAGAAGTCTTTAATGAAACATCTGTAGAACCCAGCATGTCCCAAAAAGCTTCTGATCCCTTTTATTGTGGTAGGGGGAGGTAGCTTCTCAATTGCTTCCACCTTAGCCTTGTCCACCTCGAGGCCCTTGCTTGAGATTTTGTGTCCTAGCACAATGCCTTCTCTTACCATGAAGTAGCATTTTTCCTAATTCAGCACTAAATTGCTCTTGACACATCTTTTCAATACCTGTTCAAGGTTATTAAGGCAAGTAGGAAAAGAGCAACCAATGACAGAAAAATCATCCATGAAAATTTCTACTGCTTCTCCTACCAAATCAGTAAACAAAGCAAACATGCATCTTTGAAAAGTTGCAGGGGCATTACATAGCCCAAAAAGCATTCTTCTGAATGCAAACGTCCCAAAGGGGCACGTAAAAGTGGTTTTGTGTTGGTCTTCAGGAGCAACCGGGATTTGGTTATATCCCGAATACCCATATAAGAAACAAAAGAATTCTTTCCCAGCTAGATGATCCAGCATTTGGTCAATAAAAGGAAGGGGGAAATGATGCTTTCAGGTAGCATTATTTAATTTCCTGTAGTCTTGACAAATCCTCCACCCAGTTATTTTTTTGGTGGCTATTAACTCTTGTTTGTCATTTTCAACTACAGTAATGCCACCCTTTTTTGGAACGCATTGCACAGGAGCAACCCATTTACTATCTGAGATGGGATAGATTATACCTGCATCAAGCCATTTGATGATTTCTTTTCTTACCACCTCCTTCATATTGGGATTCAGCCTCCTTTGATGCTCCATAGATGAGCTGTCAGGGTCTTGGAGCAAAATCTTGTGCATGCAAATTGTTGGGCTAATTCCTTTCATGTCAGCCATGATCCAGCCGATTGCTCCTTTGTAATCTTTGAGCTTTTGTGTGAGTTGAAGTTCCTGTTCATGGGTTAGCAAAGAAGAAGTAATCACAGGGAGAGTGTTGTCTTTACCCAAATAAGTGTATTTCAGGTGTTCAGGTAAGGGTTTTAACTCCAAGGTAGGTGGTTGCTCTACTGAAGGCAATTTCGGTCTTTGCTCCTGCTCTGATCGGTTTAAGGATTCAAAGACCCTTTCTTTCCTTCCCTGGGGTTGGTGGAAACTGATGGATGCAAGGTATTCTTCCAGCTTTTCAAAGTCCTTCATGCCTATCTCTGGCTGCAAATGCTCCTGCTGTTCTTCTCTTATGACCGAGTCAAGGATCGAAATGCTAGAGCATTCCTCAGTGTTATCTTCATCAAACTTTATTTCTTTCATGACATTAAACTTCATTTCTTCTCTGTTTACACTCATAGAAAGTTCACCCTTTCTGACATTTATGATAGCATCACCGGTAGCCAGGAATGGTCTGCCCAGAATTATTGGAACTTCTTGATCTGCTTCAAAATCTAAGATGATGTAGTCAGCTGGTAGAATGAACTTGTCTACTTGGACAAAGACATTCTCAATTTTTCCTTCTGGCTTGGCTATAGATCGGTCTGCAAGTTGAAGAGTGACTGTGGTTGGTCTTGCTGCTCCTATGTCAAGCTGCTTGAAGATGGAAGCTGACATTAGATTTACACTTGAGCCCAGATCACAAATTGCCCGACCAAGATAGTTCTTCCCAACTGTACACGGGATGGTGAATATAACAGGATCCTTTAGTTTGGGAGGAATTTTAGTCAGGTACTTGCACGATTGTTGAGTGAGGGCTACGGTCTCAAACTCTTCGATCTTTCTTCTTTTTGACAAAATGTCCTTCATAAATTTTGCGTACGAAGGCATTTGCTCCAGAGCTTCTACTAGAGGAATGTTAAGTGAAGTTGTTTCATGACATTTTATCTTCTTATTGTAGCAGCGCGCTAAAACGCTCTGTGTGGACGTTTTAGCGCTCATCACCAGCAAGTTTTGGCCTCTTCCTGTAATAGGGCGCTAAAACGCTCAGTGTGGAAGTTTTAGCGCTCAACACCAGCAACTTTTGGCCTCTTCCTGTAACAGGGCGCTAAAACGCTCAGTGTGGACGTTTTAGCGCTCAACACTTAGGAAATTTTTCTCCTCTTGAGCTCCAAAATCTTCTTCCTTCTCCAGTTGTCTTTCAAGCTTGCTTTTCCTACAAGAATCATACAAATTTCCAATAAAGCTCTTGAACTTGTAATTGAGGACATCTTAGGACATTAACCTTGTTTTTCATCATTTAATCACACAATTTGATCCTAATTCCTGCTAAAAACCATGATGAACTAAGGGTTCATCACAATTCCCAGATTTGAATATTGCTGTCCTCAGCAATAACTTTAAATACAGAGAAAGACTTGAGATTCTTTACACATGAAATTTATGAGGTTGGATTGAAATATGACAGATCAACTTTCCAAGATACAATCTAACAACCCAGCAATCTATCTTTTACTATGACTTGCTTAACCTCATTACAATGACTTTCAACAAATTAGTAAGATGAAATGCAGAGACCTTCAACACAAAACACCCCCTAACTTGGAACTTCTCAAAAATTGTGAGAATAAACTCTCTTGCACTCTAGTGTCTAAGGGTGTACTCATCACTCAATCTCCAATGCACTCAAACTACTATAAGCTTGCCCATCTTCTCACTTTCCATAGTTACAGTGATTCATAAGCAGAACAAAAGAGGCTTTGGTGGTATGACTTGACTAAGAATAGGATTCTGTATAGAAGAAGGAAAAATGGCTTGGCATGTAGTTGGCTAAAGGTAGGATTTGATGTTGCAGAAGGTTAGATAAATGGATCAGATTCAGATAAGAGGAGGATCACTATTGAATTTATCTATGTACTCCTTAATCCTTCTCATTCTCTTCTTCCTTTTCATTTGCTCTTTTCACCACCTTTTCTACAACTTTTCTTTTTCTTGAACTTCCTTCCTCCTTTTCTTCCAACTTTCAACACTTTGTGTTGTTTTGATTTCCATTTTTCCTAATTTCCTTTTTCTTTTCCTTTTCCAAACCAAGCACTTTGTGCCTTTACTTCCTCATTTCCCCTTTTTTTTTTATTGTATTATTCTTTTTCTCCAAATTTCCAACACTTAACACTTAATATTTTTGTTCATTGCAGAAACACCTTTCCTACAGAGCCTTCCTCCTTACCCCTTATATGAACACATAATCTGAAAATTTAGGAACTGGAATAAGTGCAGGGCTCTTAGTTTTATCACAAAAATTTTGGCTTAAGGCTTCCATGCAATAAGAAAATTTGGTTCAAAAGAAAAATGCCTCAATGAGCTCTACTTTACAAACCATGAACTATTTCAAGTTAGAAACAGGGCAAGTTCTAGAGTTACTCATACAGTGAAGTGCTCTCTGAACAAAAAATTTTCTGTATAGGCTCAATGTCTCACAGTTCATAGTGCATACTTGAATTCCTCTATATACATCAACCTGATCTCTCTACTCCTCACATAACATGAGTCATGCAAACATATCATTTAGCACATATGCAGGGATTTCAAATTGCATCAAAAAATGTTTAATCCATCATGTAAAACTTTGATCATCCTATCCTCATAAAATTCACATCATCTCAACTCTAAAGCCAACCTTTGTACATATAAAACACTTCCTAAACTACCTAAAACTATATTCACAAGAATTTTAAAAGAAAGGATTGAGATGTTTCCCTGTTTGTGGCTCATCAACTGTGTGTCATCATCAACTGTGTGATACCACCATAATCATGTCATTCATTCACACCCCATTCCCAGATTTAAACGTTGCTGTCCCCAGCAACTAATTTAAATCTAAAAAGCAGTTGACAGATTCTGAAACACATTCATATATCAACAAATAGCATCAGTACTATTTCAAAAGTGCATCATTCAAACAGAGAATCCCAATGTACCAACAAATATACAAAATGAAAATAATACCACAAGCAACTAAAAATATCCAAAATAAAACCATAAAAACAGAAAATGTATAAAAACAAAATGAGAAGTCTAGTCAGTAGACTCTTCATCATCACTAAACACTAAATATGAGCCTGGATCAGCAGTAGGCAAGGGGTTGTACTCAGGATCAATACCCCTGTCCTCATCCATAGCACCAGTATCAGCAGCAGCAGCAGCAGTGGTCTCTGTGGTAGTAGCATCAACACCAGGCTGTCTCTCTGGAGTGGGTGCAGCATGAGAAGATGTAGCACCATCAGCAGGCGCAGCTCCATCCACATGATCAACATAGTTAGTCCGGGCCATTGCCTCAAAGGCTTCCTCCTCATCAGAATGAGGGTATACAGCAGGCTGGTAATCAATAACATCTAAGCCCTGAGCCTCACATATAGATTTCAACATCGTCACCATATATGTCTGAAATGAGTGCTGGCTGGACTGCATAAACCGGAGACGCCTGCGCAAATGTCTCATTCGGAAGTCAGTGTTCACCGTCCATTGCTCCCCTGACCTTAGCCTCTCTTCGAATTCATCATCACTCTGAGTTGTAGATTTCCTACCAGGAGTCAATCCTGTGACCTCCCCTCCTCCTATCTTCAATTGCTTTGTTATCATTGCGGCATCAATTGTAGGGTGCAATTTAGTTGGTGCCCCATTATCAGTAACATCTACACCAGCTTTCTGACAAAGCAACTGAATCAAGGAACAGTGACCCAAAGTAGCAGAGTCACTGTCAGAGTGAGCCATATCATAAATGCTGTCCTGAAGGAGAATAGGAAGTTCCACCTTCGCCCTTGTCATGATAGTGTGAATCAGGACAGCTCTCTTCAGGATAACCTCTGTTGGTTGGAAGAGGGCATGACATTTGAGATTACAAAGTGAAACCAGACTCTAGCCTCACCATTTAAATGCCTCAACCAAATCAACTTAGGAGCAACCTTATCCTTGGTTAACTCCCAAGTTTCACCAGGTTTGGCTATAGTCTGCAAAATAGGCTCAGTTGCCCCCATCTTGGTCCAGGTGTCAAAGTTTGGGTCACTCCTCCTTGGTGGAATTTCAATATTCTGCCAGTTTCTCCTGAACTCACAACTGGCATTGTGGATATAGTCACAGAACCTTATCTTCAGCAGCTTTTGGATGGTGTGAGCATCATACTTCACTTTCTTTCCCCTCACCCAGCTAGTGAAAGTCCTCTGGCCTCCTTGATCTCCATTAAATGCATTAGCAAAGAATTCCCTTGCTAAGTTAGGACTGCTATCACCCAGTATTCTTCCAAAAGTTGCCCAATCCCTGGTCTTCAGCTGAGACTGAAACTGGGGATATTCATCCTGTTCTAGAACAAATTTTCTTTCTCTAACAAATGGCCTCTTGGAAGTCTTGTCAGTATACCGTTTCTCATGTTCCTCACTTTTCCAAAAGTGAGCATCAAACTGTGGGGTAAGCTCAGCTTCAGTATCTCCTCCTTGATTCACTCGTGCTCGCTTCTTATATCTCTTTTTCCCTTTTGTAGCAGGAGCTGGTTGAGAAGGAGAAGACATTGTGCCTACACAACAAGAGAAAATCAGTCCAAATGTCAAACAATTACATATCATGAATCCAATTCCACAATTCCAGATTTAGAACTCTTGTAGTGGGGAATTTTGATCAAAACATGTATGAATTACAACCCCACAATGCCATAACGTAGACCCTCAATTTTGTATGAAACAGGGCCTGGGCGCTAAAACGGTCGCACTGAGCGTTTTAGCGTCCTGGCCTTAAATGTGTGTAAAAACTGGACGGGCGCTAAAACGGTCACACTGAGCGTTTTAGCGCTAGACCTTAAATGTGTGTAAAAACTGGACGGGCGCTAAAACGGTCACACTGAGCGTTTTAGCGCTAGGCCAATTTTTGGGTCAGGCATTTCCACGAACACCTTGTGTGTGTGTACGCTGGGTTGTTGTTTGAAGACAACTGAGAACCAACACGCGCTGGATTTGTTGTCTCATTCCCAAAATACCAGTCAAAAGCAATAGTTCAGGAGAATAATACCAATAAAACTAAATCAACATGCAATCCTACGAATGATACAGGCAATCAACATGTGAATGCCCTAGAAAATGCCCAATAATTGCATGCTTCAGATATGATAAGTGATGGAGGGAATTGAGATGAGTTACGTACCTTGATGTTGATGAGAAGATGTGGAAGAAACTACGAAGATGGATGATACAAATGTGAGATAAGGAGTGCGTTGTGGAAAAGAGAAGCAAGTATACGAATGTAAGAGTAAAAGAGAAGAGGAACTCTATTATATCGAATTAGTGACAGGGCGCTAAAACGTTGACTTACCAGCGCTTTAGCGTCCTTGTCCAGAGAAAAATGCACACTTTGTGCAGCACAGCGCTAAAACGGTCAGACCGAGCGTTTTAGCGCTGTTGGTCAGAGTGCATGGATTGGTGTTGTTAGTGAACGCTAAAACGTTCATAATGAACGTCTTAGCGCGCACAACCAGTGAGTTTCATAATGATGGAACTATTGGGACGCTAAAACGGTCAGGGTTGACGTTTTAGCGCCCAACACATAGCAAAAAATTTCTCTTTGATTTTTCAAAAATTTCCCCCCTTTTCTTCTTCATCTTATGGATATGGTATGAACATAGAATTACATACCTAGTACAGTGGGTTGCCTCCCACTCAGCGCTTGTTTAACATCACGAGCCTGACGGGTATGATCTATTTTACCTCTAATAGAGCAACTGTCAGTAGTTGCCTATCCACAGCACTTCCAACATATAACTTCAATCGTTGACCATTGACTGTAAAACTTCTGTCCGAATCCAAAGAACTGATTTCTACAGCCCCATACGGTTTCATATCTATTACCACAAACGGTCCAGACCATCGAGATTTTAATTTCCCTGGAAACAGCTTCAACCTGGAATTGAACAGAAGTACTTGATCCCCCACCTTGAAGTCTCTAGGTGTGATCTTCCTATCGTGCCATAGCTTTGTCTTTTCCTTATACAAACTGGCACTTTCATAAGCAGACAAACGAAACTCATCCAATTCATCCAGTTGTAATAATCTTTTCTGTCCCGCTGCTTTGGAATCAAAATTCAGATATCTCACAGCCCACAAAGCCTTGTGCTCCAATCCAACTGGCAAATGACATGCTTTTCCAAACAGCAACTGAAATGGAGACATCCCAATAGGAGTTTTGAAAGCGGTCCTATATGCCCATAAGGTGTCATCAAGTTTCTTGGACCACTAGGTCCTAGCATTCCCAACAGTCTTCTCCAATATTCTCTTCAATTCCCTGTTGGAAATCTCAACCTGACCACAAGTCTGTGGGTGATATGGAGTGCTTATTTTGTGCCTCACTCCATACTTAGCCAAGGCATACTCCACCATCCTATTATCAAAATGAGTGCCCCCATCACTAATGATAGCTCTAGGGACTCCAAATCTTGAAAATATATTCTTTCTCAGAAAAGCAATCACCACCCTGGAATCATTGGTTGGTGTAGCTATAGCCTCAACCCATTTGGAAACATAATCAACTGCCACCAATATATACTTGTTAGAGTAGGGAGAAGGGAAAGGTCCCATAAAATCCATACCCCAAACATCAAAGATCTCCACTTCCTGGATATTGTTCAACGGCATTTCACGTCGCCTAGAAATATTCCCAGTTCTCTGACAGTTGTCACATGCCTCCACAAACTTCTTTGCATCCTTGTATAAAGTGGGCCAGTAGAAGCCACTCATCAAAACTTTTGTTGCAGTTCTCTCACCTGCAAAATGTCCACCATATGCAGAACCATGACAATGCCACAACACATCCTTCTGTTCTTCCTCTGGAATACACCGTCGGATCACACTATCTGAACATCTATAGAAAAGATATGGCTTATCCCAAATATACCTCTAAACATCATGCATAAATTTTTCCCTCTGTTGCCATGTTAAATCCTTAGGCATCAATCCAGCAGCTTTATTGTTGGCAAAATCAGCAAACCATGGTGGGGTACTGATAGATAAGACTTTATCCCCAACCATCTCTGTTACAGCACATATTGCCAAAACATGTTCATCAGGAAACTCTTCTCTGATCACTACTTCCGGCCCTTCTTGAAGATCTTTTTCTGTAATCCTGGATAAGTGATCAGCCACCATATTTTCAACTCCCTTTTTGTCCTTGATTTCTACCTCAAACTCTTGCAACAGTAACAACCAGCGGAGCAATCTGGGTTTAGCATCCTGCTTGCTCAACAAATACTTTAAAGCTGCATGGTCAGTGTAAACAATAACTTTTGATCCTAACAGATATGGCCTGAATTTGTCAAATGCATACACAATAGCCAGTAATTCTTTTTCTGTAGTAGCATAATTCTTTTGTGCATCATTTAAGATCTTACTGGCATAGTAAATGACATGCAACAATTTATTCACTCTTTGGCCCAATACCACTCCTACGGCATAGTCACTGGCATCACACATTAATTCAAATGGTAATGAAAAATCAGGTGCCATCATGATAGGTGCAGTGGTCAACTTTTCTTTTAAAACATGAAATGCATGCAAACATTCATCATCAAACAGGAATTCTTGATCCTTAACTAAAAACTTGCATAAGGGCTTAGCAATTTTTGAAAAATCTTTTATGAACCGCCTATAAAATCCTGCATGACCAAGAAAACTCCTCACACCCTTAACATTTACAGGTGGAGGAAGTTTCTCTATCACAGAAATTTTTGCCCTGTCCACCTCAATTCCATTCCTAGACACCTTGTGTCCAAGAACTATACATCCTGTCACCATAAAGTGACACTTCTCCCAGTTCAAAACCAAATTACAGTATTGACATCTTTTCAAAACAGAATCTAAATTCCCTAGACATACATCAAAATCAGAATCTAAATTCCCTACCCGGGCTAGTAATTATTTCTAATAACTTTCGCATAGGGAACTCTTCTTTTCTTTAGTTATATTTAACAATGTCATTTTTTATTCTTAAAAGTAGGGTTGTCCTTGTTCGAGAGCATCCACGCCACTGCTTAATTAATACTTGTTACTAATACACTTGTTAGAAATAATTTTTATAAAAATATTATAATACTAAATTGCACTGCAATCTAAATTTGCATATCTGATATAGCTTTACTTTTGTTCCAATTCTAACTAACCTAAAATAAAAAAGGAGATCAATTAATAAAAGGTTGCAAGTAATAATACCTCAAGCTAAATTTGCATCTCTTTACCTATAATTTTGACTGTGCTTTTGCAGCCAAAGGTTAACCTGGTCTTGCAATATTTTTTCCATATCTTCATCATATCGCTTTATCATGTTTGCAGGCATATCTTCTAGTTTCATTTAATTTTTCAGCTCATTTTTATTTGCCTTGTTATTTATGTCAATACATGCTTTGAATACATCGCCGTCAGGCACCAAATCCCATAAAATATGTATTCTCAGAAAATAAATAAATATAGATTAATATTATTTTCATATAATAGTAAATTAGACCAACTCATAATGCACAATTATTTAATCAAATGAAATACATTCTCGGAAGCGTACATATTTGACACTTCATAGCGTTATATTCCTGAAAAATGTAACATTAGAGTCAAAACCACCATAATTTTTTTTTTCACTGCAATTATTTAAATTAATAACAAGGACAAGATATGCCTCGTTTGTTGTAACAACATATGCGTCTTCACGTGTACCTTGAGTTCAGATTCTTCTACATAGTCAAATTACAATCTTATGCTTGTGAAAAATATTAGAAATAATGAAAATAACCCATGGGATGAATAGTTACATATAAATAACATAAATTCTCAGACCATAGGATAAAGGGTTACACAGAAATCATGTGTAAGATATTTCCCTTTACATGTCGTCAAGCATAAAATATTTCCATTTCTTTGTCGTCATGCAACAACGAATTATATTCTAAATCCACCATTCATCGTCATGCAACAATGAATTATATTCAAAATTCATCATTCAATAATAACTCTCCTTCCTTGGCGTCATGCGTTAGATATTCCCATAAAAATGATACAATCCGAAAAATTTACACCTTTTTTGTAACATGCCTTACCATACACAAAGGCGTTGAGGGATGTGAAGGGAAATCTTACTTTGAAACAAAAAATTATGATACCAATCAATTCAAGACACTCCAAAACACATGAAATAGATAAAAGTTAGACGTGCTTACCTTTGAAAAATCTCCCCTTTCAACATACCAAAAATAATAGAATACGTGTCTTCCACGCAATATTTTTTTCTAATAAATGAAAGAGATAATAGACAAAGTAAATGATAGATATTCTAATATATTAAATTTCTAATTGATCCTCTAACCTACTCACTAAAAAAACAAAAAGTGCAGTGCATCTAGACGCACATCTACATTTAATACAATTATTGACAATATATGTTATTCCTTAAAGATATTAATTTTTTTGAGAAATTACAAATATTAAATACGAAGAAGAAAACTAATGTAAAATATAAAATTATACCTAAACACAAAATGTCTCTGTCTCACCAACTGTGTAGAAGTCTCCTACTACACGTCCATTTATGTCTCTCCCTTTTTCTTCTACGCGTAGGCTCTTTTCTTTTTTTTGGAGGTTACAAGGAATTGAACACAACACCCTACACTACACACACTCTTAACACACACCCCACACCACTAGGCTAACCCTAGTGGTGTAGGCTCTTTTCTTTAGTTATATTTAACAATGTCATTTTTTATTCTTGAAAGGAGGGTTGTCCTTGTTCGAGAGCATCCACGCCACTGCTTAATTAATACTTGTTATTATTACACTTGTTAGAAATAATTTTTATAAAAATATTATAATACTAAATTGTACCTCAATCTAAATTTGTATATCTGACATAGCTTTACTTTTGTCCCAATTCTAACTAACCTAAAATAAAAAAGGAGATCAATTAATAAAAGGTTGGAAGTAATAATACCTCAAGATAAATTTGCATATCTTTACCTGTAATTTTGATTGTACTTTTGCAGCCAAAGGTTAACCTGGTCTTGCATTATTTTCTCCATATCTTCATCATATCTCTTTATCACGTTTGCAGGCATATCTTCTAGTTTTGTTTAATTTTTCAGCTCATTTTTATTTGCCTTGTTATTTATGTCAATACATGCTTTGAATACATCGCCGTCAGGCACCAAATCCCACAAAATATGTATTCTCAGAAAATAAATAAATATAGATTAATATTATTTTCACATAATAGTAAATTAGACCAACTCATAATGCACAATTATTTAATCAAATGAAATACATTCCCGGAAGCGTACATATTTGAAACTTCATAGCGTTATATTCCTGAAAAATGTAACATTACAGTCAAAACCACCATTATTTTATTTTTCATTGCAATTATTTAAATTAATAACAAGGACAAGATATGCCTCGTTTGTTGTAACAACATATGCATCTTCACGTGTACCTTGAGTTCAGATTCTCCTATATAGTGAAATTAAAATCTTATGCTTGTGAAAATTATTAGAAATAATTAAAATAAGCCACGGGATGAATGGTTATATATATAAATAACATAACTTCTCAGACCATAGGATAAAGGGTTACACAGAAATCATGTGTAGGATATTTCCCTTTACATGTCTTCATGCATAAGATATTTCCATTTCTTTGTCATCATGCAACTAACGAATTATATTCTAAATCCATCATTGAATAATAACTCTCCTTCCTTGGCGTCATGCGTGAGATATTCCCATAAAAATGATACAATACGAAAAATTTACACCATTTTTGTAACAGGCCTTACCATACACAAAGGCGATGAGGGATGTGAAGGGAAATCTTACTTTGTAACAAAAATTTATGATACCAATCAGTTCAAGACACTCCAAAACACATGAAATAGATAAAAGTTAGACGTGCTTACCTTTGAAAAATCTTCCCTTTCAACAAACCAAAAATAATAGAATACGTGTCCTCCACGCAATATTCTTTCCTAATAAATGAAAGAGAGCATAGACAAAGTAAATGATAGATATTCTAATATATTAAAATTCTAACTGATCCTCTAACCTACTCACTAACAAAACAAAAAGTGGAGTGCCTCTAGACGCACATCTACATTTAATACAATTATTGACAATATATGTTATTCCTTAAAGATATTAAATTTTTTGAGAAATTACAAAATATTAAATACGAAGAAGAAAACTAATTTAAAATATAAAATTATACCTGAACACAACAGGTCTCTGTCTCACAAATTCTGTAGACATCTCCTACTACACGTCCATTTATGTCTCTACCTTTTACTTATACGCGTAGGCTCTTTTCCTTAAATATATTTAACAATGTCATTTTTTATTCTTGAAAGTAGGGTTGTCGTTGTTCGGGAACATCTATCCCTCTGCTTAATTAATACTTGTTATTAATACACTTGTTAGAAATAATTTTTATAAAAATATTATAATACTAAATTTTACCTCAATCTATATTTGTATATATTACATAGCTTTACTTTTGTTCCAATTCTAACTAACCTAAAATGAAAAAGGAGATCAATTAATAAAAGGTTGGAAGTAATAATACCTCAAGATAAATTTGCATCTCTTTACCTGTAATTTTGACTGTGCTTTTGCAGCCAATGGTTAACCTGGTCTTGCAATATTTTGTCCATATCTTCATCATATCGCTTTATCACGTTTGCAGGCATATCTTCTAGTTTGATTTAATTTTTCAGCTCATTTTTATTTGCCTTGTTATTTATGTCAATACATGCTTTGAATACATCGACGTCAGGAACCAAATCCCATAAAATATGTATTCTCAGAAAATAAATAAATATATATTAATATTATTTTCACATAATAGTAAATTAGACCAACTCATAATGCACAATTATTTAATCAAATGAAATACATTCCCGGAAGCGTACATCCTTGAAACTTCATAGCGTTATATTCCTGAAAAATGTAACATTACAGTCAAAACCAACATAATTTTTTTTTCGCTGCAATTATTTAAATTAATAACAAGGACAAGATATGCCTCGTTTGTTGTAACAACATATGCGTCTTCACGTGTACCTTGAGTTCAGATTCTCCTATATAGTGAAATTACAATCTTATGCTTGTGAAAATTATTAGAAATAATGAAAATAAGCCATGGGATGAAGGGTTACATATAAAAAACATAAATTCTCAAACCATAGGATAAAGTGTTACACAGAAATCATGTGTAAGATATTTGCCTTTACATGTCTTGATGCATAAGATATTTCCATTTCTTTGTCATCATGCAACAACGAATTATATTCTAAATCCATCATTCAATAATAACTCTCCTTCCTTGGCGTCATGCGTGAGATATTCCCATAAAAATGATACAATACGAAAAATTTACACCATTTTTGTAACATTCCTTACCATAGACAAAGTCGTTGAGGGATGTGAAGGGGAATCTTACTTTGAAACAAAAAATTAAGATACCAATCAGTTCAAGACACTCCAAAACACATGAAATAGATAAAAGTTAGACGTGCTTACCTTTGAAAAATCTTCCCTTTCAACAAACCAAAAATAATAGAATACGTGTCCTCCACGCAATATTCTTTCCTAATAAATGAAAGAGAGCATAGACAAAGTAAATGATAGATATTCTAATATATTAAAATTCTAACTGATCCTCTAACCTACTCACTAACAAAACAAAAAGTGGAGTGCCTCTAGACGCACATCTACATTTAATACAATTATTGACAATATATGTTATTCCTTAAAGATATTAAATTTTTTGAGAAATTACAAAATATTAAATACGAAGAAGAAAACTAATTTAAAATATAAAATTATACCTGAACACAACAGGTCTCTGTCTCACAAATTCTGTAGACATCTCCTACTACACGTCCATTTATGTCTCTACCTTTTACTTATACGCGTAGGCTCTTTTCCTTAAATATATTTAACAATGTCATTTTTTATTCTTGAAAGTAGGGTTGTCGTTGTTCGGGAACATCTATCCCTCTGCTTAATTAATACTTGTTATTAATACACTTGTTAGAAATAATTTTTATAAAAATATTATAATACTAAATTTTACCTCAATCTATATTTGTATATATTACATAGCTTTACTTTTGTTCCAATTCTAACTAACCTAAAATGAAAAAGGAGATCAATTAATAAAAGGTTGGAAGTAATAATACCTCAAGATAAATTTGCATCTCTTTACCTGTAATTTTGACTGTGCTTTTGCAGCCAATGGTTAACCTGGTCTTGCAATATTTTGTCCATATCTTCATCATATCGCTTTATCACGTTTGCAGGCATATCTTCTAGTTTGATTTAATTTTTCAGCTCATTTTTATTTGCCTTGTTATTTATGTCAATACATGCTTTGAATACATCGACGTCAGGAACCAAATCCCATAAAATATGTATTCTCAGAAAATAAATAAATATATATTAATATTATTTTCACATAATAGTAAATTAGACCAACTCATAATGCACAATTATTTAATCAAATGAAATACATTCCCGGAAGCGTACATCCTTGAAACTTCATAGCGTTATATTCCTGGAAAATGTAACATTACAGTCAAAACCACCATTATTTTATTTTTCATTGCAATTATTTAAATTAATAACAAGGACAAGATATGCCTCATTTGTTGTAACAACATATGCATCTTCACGTGTACCTTGAGTTCAGATTCTCCTATATAGTGAAATTAAAATCTTATGCTTGTGAAAATTATTAGAAATAATGAAAATAAGCCATGGGATGAAGGGTTACATATAAATAACATAACTTCTCAGACCATAGGATAAAGGGTTACACAGAAATCATGTGTAAGATATTTGCCTTTACATGTCTTGATGCATAAGATATTTCCATTTCTTTGTCATCATGCAACAACGAATTATATTCTAAATCCATCATTCAATAATAACTCTCCTTCCTTGGCGTCATGCGTGAGATATTCCCATAAAAATGATACAATACGAAAAATTTACACCATTTTTGTAACATTCCTTACCATAGACAAAGTCGTTGAGGGATGTGAAGGGGAATCTTACTTTGAAACAAAAAATTAAGATACCAATCAGTTCAAGACACTCCAAAACACATGAAATAGATAAAAGTTAGACGTGCTTACCTTTGAAAAATCTTCCCTTTCAACAAACCAAAAATAATAGAATACGTGTCCTCCACGCAATATTCTTTCCTAATAAATGAAAGAGAGCATAGACAAAGTAAATGATAGATATTCTAATATATTAAAATTCTAACTGATCCTCTAACCTACTCACTAACAAAACAAAAAGTGGAGTGCCTCTAGACGCACATCTACATTTAATACAATTATTGACAATATATGTTATTCCTTAAAGATATTAAATTTTTTGAGAAATTACAAAATATTAAATACGAAGAAGAAAACTAATTTAAAATATAAAATTATACCTGAACACAACAGGTCTCTGTCTCACAAATTCTGTAGACATCTCCTACTACACGTCCATTTATGTCTCTACCTTTTACTTATACGCGTAGGCTCTTTTCCTTAAATATATTTAACAATGTCATTTTTTATTCTTGAAAGTAGGGTTGTCGTTGTTCGGGAACATCTATCCCTCTGCTTAATTAATACTTGTTATTAATACACTTGTTAGAAATAATTTTTATAAAAATATTATAATACTAAATTTTACCTCAATCTATATTTGTATATATTACATAGCTTTACTTTTGTTCCAATTCTAACTAACCTAAAATGAAAAAGGAGATCAATTAATAAAAGGTTGGAAGTAATAATACCTCAAGATAAATTTGCATCTCTTTACCTGTAATTTTGACTGTGCTTTTGCAGCCAATGGTTAACCTGGTCTTGCAATATTTTGTCCATATCTTCATCATATCGCTTTATCACGTTTGCAGGCATATCTTCTAGTTTGATTTAATTTTTCAGCTCATTTTTATTTGCCTTGTTATTTATGTCAATACATGCTTTGAATACATCGACGTCAGGAACCAAATCCCATAAAATATGTATTCTCAGAAAATAAATAAATATATATTAATATTATTTTCACATAATAGTAAATTAGACCAACTCATAATGCACAATTATTTAATCAAATGAAATACATTCCCGGAAGCGTACATCCTTGAAACTTCATAGCGTTATATTCCTGAAAAATGTAACATTACAGTCAAAACCAACATAATTTTTTTTTTCGCTGCAATTATTTAAATTAATAACAAGGACAAGATATGCCTCGTTTGTTGTAACAACATATGCGTCTTCACGTGTACCTTGAGTTCAGATTCTCCTATATAGTGAAATTACAATCTTATGCTTGTGAAAATTATTAGAAATAATGAAAATAAGCCATGGGATGAAGGGTTACATATAAAAAACATAAATTCTCAAACCATAGGATAAAGTGTTACACAGAAATCATGTGTAAGATATTTGCCTTTACATGTCTTGATGCATAAGATATTTCCATTTCTTTGTCATCATGCAACAACGAATTATATTCTAAATCCATCATTCAATAATAACTCTCCTTCCTTGGCGTCATGCGTGAGATATTCCCATAAAAATGATACAATACGAAAAATTTACACCATTTTTGTAACATTCCTTACCATAGACAAAGTCGTTGAGGGATGTGAAGGGGAATCTTACTTTGAAACAAAAAATTAAGATACCAATCAGTTCAAGACACTCCAAAACACATGAAATAGATAAAAGTTAGACGTGCTTACCTTTGAAAAATCTTCCCTTTCAACAAACCAAAAATAATAGAATACGTGTCCTCCACGCAATATTCTTTCCTAATAAATGAAAGAGAGCATAGACAAAGTAAATGATAGATATTCTAATATATTAAAATTCTAACTGATCCTCTAACCTACTCACTAACAAAACAAAAAGTGGAGTGCCTCTAGACGCACATCTACATTTAATACAATTATTGACAATATATGTTATTCCTTAAAGATATTAAATTTTTTGAGAAATTACAAAATATTAAATACGAAGAAGAAAACTAATTTAAAATATAAAATTATACCTGAACACAACAGGTCTCTGTCTCACAAATTCTGTAGACATCTCCTACTACACGTCCATTTATGTCTCTACCTTTTACTTATACGCGTAGGCTCTTTTCCTTAAATATATTTAACAATGTCATTTTTTATTCTTGAAAGTAGGGTTGTCGTTGTTCGGGAACATCTATCCCTCTGCTTAATTAATACTTGTTATTAATACACTTGTTAGAAATAATTTTTATAAAAATATTATAATACTAAATTTTACCTCAATCTATATTTGTATATATTACATAGCTTTACTTTTGTTCCAATTCTAACTAACCTAAAATGAAAAAGGAGATCAATTAATAAAAGGTTGGAAGTAATAATACCTCAAGATAAATTTGCATCTCTTTACCTGTAATTTTGACTGTGCTTTTGCAGCCAATGGTTAACCTGGTCTTGCAATATTTTGTCCATATCTTCATCATATCGCTTTATCACGTTTGCAGGCATATCTTCTAGTTTGATTTAATTTTTCAGCTCATTTTTATTTGCCTTGTTATTTATGTCAATACATGCTTTGAATACATCGACGTCAGGAACCAAATCCCATAAAATATGTATTCTCAGAAAATAAATAAATATATATTAATATTATTTTCACATAATAGTAAATTAGACCAACTCATAATGCACAATTATTTAATCAAATGAAATACATTCCCGGAAGCGTACATCCTTGAAACTTCATAGCGTTATATTCCTGAAAAATGTAACATTACAGTCAAAACCAACATAATTTTTTTTTCGCTGCAATTATTTAAATTAATAACAAGGACAAGATATGCCTCGTTTGTTGTAACAACATATGCGTCTTCACGTGTACCTTGAGTTCAGATTCTCCTATATAGTGAAATTACAATCTTATGCTTGTGAAAATTATTAGAAATAATGAAAATAAGCCATGGGATGAAGGGTTACATATAAAAAACATAAATTCTCAAACCATAGGATAAAGTGTTACACAGAAATCATGTGTAAGATATTTGCCTTTACATGTCTTGATGCATAAGATATTTCCATTTCTTTGTCATCATGCAACAACGAATTATATTCTAAATCCATCATTCAATAATAACTCTCCTTCCTTGGCGTCATGCGTGAGATATTCCCATAAAAATGATACAATACGAAAAATTTACACCATTTTTGTAACATTCCTTACCATAGACAAAGTCGTTGAGGGATGTGAAGGGGAATCTTACTTTGAAACAAAAAATTAAGATACCAATCAGTTCAAGACACTCCAAAACACATGAAATAGATAAAAGTTAGACGTGCTTACCTTTGAAAAATCTTCCCTTTCAACAAACCAAAAATAATAGAATACGTGTCCTCCACGCAATATTCTTTCCTAATAAATGAAAGAGAGCATAGACAAAGTAAATGATAGATATTCTAATATATTAAAATTCTAACTGATCCTCTAACCTACTCACTAACAAAACAAAAAGTGGAGTGCCTCTAGACGCACATCTACATTTAATACAATTATTGACAATATATGTTATTCCTTAAAGATATTAAATTTTTTGAGAAATTACAAAATATTAAATACGAAGAAGAAAACTAATTTAAAATATAAAATTATACCTGAACACAACAGGTCTCTGTCTCACAAATTCTGTAGACATCTCCTACTACACGTCCATTTATGTCTCTACCTTTTACTTATACGCGTAGGCTCTTTTCCTTAAATATATTTAACAATGTCATTTTTTATTCTTGAAAGTAGGGTTGTCCTTGTTCGGGAACATCCAAGATAAATTTGCATCTCTTTACCTGTAATTTTGACTGTGCTTTTGCAGCCAATGGTTAACCTGGTCTTGCAATATTTTGTCCATATCTTCATCATATCGCTTTATCACGTTTGCAGGCATATCTTCTAGTTTCATTTAATTTTTCAGCTCATTTTTATTTGCCTTGTTATTTATGTCAATACATGCTTTGAATACATCGACGTCAGGAACCAAATCCCAG